>NW_027186315.1:9713760-9760315 GCF_028583685.1 Petaurus breviceps papuanus
CCTCTTTCTTTTTTGGTCTTTATTAATTTGTTGGTTTACTTTTAGTTTACAAGATTCAGTTCCACAATTCCTTGAGTTTCATATTTTCTTCCCCTCCTTCCCCCCTCCCTCCCCAAGGCAACATACAGTCAAGTATAGGATCCGCAAATACTTTCTCATTAGACATTTTGTCAGGTCATAAAGGATTGTATCAGATGGAATGAACAATGGGAAACAGGAAACAAAACCAAACAAGAAAAAGAAAGAGAGAAGGTACTTTGCTCCAATTTGCATTCAAACTGTTCTTTCTAGTTCTTTCTCTGAATGTAGATATCTCTTTCCATAATGAGTCTTTTGAAGTTAATTTATAGGCCTGCATTGCTGGGAAGAGTATAGCTAAGTCTTTCACAAGTTATTATTATTCAAATATTGCTGTCATTGTGTATAATGTTTTTCTGTTTGTCTTCATTATAGGTTGCATCAGTGCAGACGGTGTTCCTGAATTTTTCTGAAATAATTTTCCTTTTTATTTATAATAGAATTATAGTATTTCATTACAATCTGTACCACAAGTGGAACCTCCATTCCCCAATTGATGGGTATTGCCTCAATTTCCAATTCTTTGCTACCATTTGTATAAATAGTTTTTTATCCTCTTTACTTTCACCTCTTTGGGATACAGACATAGTACTGGTTTTGCCAGGACAAATAATATGCACATTTTTTTATAGCCATTTGGGTATAGTTGCAAAATATTCTACAGAATGTTTGAACCAGTTCACACCCCCACCACCAATCCATTAATGTCCCTATTTTTATACATTTCTTCCATCATTTGTTATTTTTCTTTTCAGTCATATTCACCAATCTAATAGGTGTTATATTTTGTGTATTTTTATCATATTGCTTAATGAGATTTAATATATTTTCATTTCATTATTTTTTATTAAAAAATAAAACCCTATAATGTATAATTTAATTGCCTTCAAAGTAATCGGAACCATAAATTTAAAACAGTAATTTAAAAATCACAATGAATTTTTTTTGTTTAATCACATTTCTCTATCTAGTCTTATATTTTTTATATCTCTTGTAATTTAGTCACTTGGGAATTATGTTAACTCTTTTTACTTATGATAATTTTTTATATATAACATTTCTTTTTATATTATCTCCATTTCCTAAATTATCTTTACCCCTAACTCTTCAAAAGAATATACCCTCAATTTAAAAAAAAAAAAGAGGAAAAAGTAGGGGAGGCTAGAGTTCAGCAAAACTAAACATATATCAAAAAGTCTGATAATATCCAGTTTTCTACAACCATGTACTTCCACCACTGAAAATAATTTAGGAGTAGTAATTTTTTTACTACATACACTTTGGGGTAAATCCTAATAACAGTTAAATATCAGCCCACCAAAAAAATGTCTAAAGGAGCAGAGTTCCAAAAGTAAGTAGATCAATTTTAGGAATGAAATTTCACACAGGGAGGTCATGAACAGCCATTAAATGGAAACTTTATTTTCTTTCTTTCATTGCCTCACTGAAGTGTTCCATTCCTTTGAGCTTGTTTACTGAATTTATAGTGAGGAGATTAAGATTTAATGATTTTCTTTTAATGCTTTTGTCCACTCTTGTTCAGAGAAAATATAGCAATGGTGGAATTTTCATGTCACTATAATATTTTTTAAGATGCAGAGAGAATATTAAAAATATCAGGCCTCTCAATGCAATAGGAGCATAAGCATAGTAAGGAATAGGATGATGAACATCATTTAAAACTTGGAACTAAAAAGAAAATTAGGTGAGGAATTCACTAGAAAGATAAAAACCAACACAATAATATCAAAGAGACACAAATTGCTGTTCGAGAGAAATACAATCATTTCAGATCCATTACATCAGCCTTGAGCCTAGGAACAAAGAATATATCCAGGAGATTGGAACAAGCACTATTACACATTTTGGAAAGCTAACATCAGAGTCAAAGTACTTCTTTGATAGCTTCTGAGGGTAAACAGAGGAAGATGAAATGTTTTCCTTTTATACAATCTCGATGTACACAAATAATAGACTTTCAAAAATATAGGAGCTAAGATAGCAAACAGTTACACTGAGAATATCTAATAATTGTAATTCACAAATAACCAGGTTCACTCTGTTATATTCCAGATGTAATTATTAAAACCAGTAAAGCACTAATCCCAAGATAGAATCTATATGTCAATTTCTAGGTGAAAAATAAAAATAAAAAAAAACTCATAAACACATCAGAAACTTTTTTTTCTGACTCCCTGTGAATATCTGCATCACTGATTAGTATATAGATAATTTGAAATATCTGACAGCAAATGAACAGTTCCACAATTTAAAAAAATGATTGACTTGAATGGGGGGGGGAAGCTAGCATGCTGCCATTCAAACTCTTCATTAGTCAATAGGCTAATTATATTAGGTTTTACAGGAAGGCACACAAATAATATGCTTCTGTGTACACATTCATACAAGAACACACATAGACACATTCATACATGTATGACATGTACACACATATCATTTATGTCCATAGCACTATGATAGACATCTATGATATAAGTAGAGAAAAGCAACTTCTAATAAAGTTGCCCCAATATCCTCTGACCTAACAAAAATTTTCTCTGTTGTACATTTTAGTAAATGAACCCATGACTTTTGTAAAACACAATGAAAAAACAAGACCAAAAGAAAAAAATATTTTTTCCCCATTCTAATCCTATGAATTAACTACAACCATAAATAGTTATTCTCATTCCTGGTGGGGAGAGAGGGAGGGAGAGACAGACAGACAGACAGACAGACAGACAGACAGACAGACAAAGAGAGACAGAGAGAGAGAGAGACAGAGACAGAGAGAGAGAGAGAGAGACAGAGACAGAGAGAGACAGAGACAGAGACAGAGAGAGAGACAGAGAGAGACAGAGAGACAGAGAGAGACAGAAACAGAGAGACAGAGACAGAGGGACAGAGACAGAGACAGAGAGAGAGACAAAGAGAGACAGAGAGACAGAGACAGACAGAGAGAGAGACAGAGAGAGAGGTGGGGGTGATGGTGGTGAAAAGGGATGGGGGAGGAGTAAGAGGAAGAAGAGTGCTAATTTGCAGGGTTAAAGATGGATTGACAAAGTCAGTTTTGGGAACAGAATGAAAAGGTCAAGACGCAGATAAGTAAATATGGGGTATTAAAAAAAACCCTTGGTATCCAATTTATGTTGTATGTTGGCCTCTATATTTATCAAATCTCCAGTGGCTAATGTGCCTTTCATAATCATATTCAGTAATAATGTTAGAGAGGCACTGAAATCTATTCTGAGGAGTAATGATATTCCACCTTTCTCAAGACACTACTGTCCTTTTAAGTGGATAAGGGAAATGTGAAATATAATATAGTCACTTTATTTAACACTCAGAGTCACAAAGTATGCATAGGAGTCATGGTAGGTTCTGGGTTACCTCCTTTGTCTGAGGGGATTGTTCTGGCTTGGGCAAGTGAGCAAGGATAGTTGCTTATTTTTAAGTATGTGGGACTAAACGAGTTAAGAACATAGGATTATAGGTGTGGAGTAAGGGTTTATAATCCTTCCCCCCCCTTTTTTATTTCTTATGATGGACCCCATTGTTAGCTGGGTGAAGTCCATGGAACTATTCATAGGATATTATTTTTCAGTGCTTAAGTTAAAATTTACTTAAAGGTTAATGAAAATTAAATTATATTTTTTTTGTCCAAGTTGATAGATACCTTCAACATAATTCAGAGGTCTTCAAAGGGACCTTGTACCCTAATTTAAGAACTATTGACATGGACCCCTAAAGTACCACAGAAGACCATTAATCAAATGCAACTATTCCTCTTCCCTGGGCATTGTGAAGAGGAGTTAACTAACCATAGTACTGTAATGTGGTATTCTTTTAAGATTTGTTGCTGAGTTGACCTCATCAGAGGTCTCAGAAACAATCACTGAAGTTTTATCTCTGATACAATATTTTAAGATAAGTGTTACTAAGTTTTCAATGAGAGCTACTCATATTCTGGAGAGATATGGGTAAGAGGATTATATGATTTAGGGACAGATGTAATTTATAGACTGTTTACTGAAGATGAGAATTTCATTATTCATCATAAACTAACATACGACCCAGAACAGGAAAGGAAAGGAGAGAAAACTAAGTGATAGAATCTACAGTTGCTGTTGTGCAAGTCCACCTGAGCAAAGGAACCATTTAGAAGTAGAAAAAGAGAAATCACTCAGGAGATCAAATATTTTGCCGAAGATGTCAAACTCAATGATTTTTTAGCCCTAGAACAGCATGAAACAACTAAATCTATGAATCAAAACACCTAATAGACAGAGAAACTACATTCTTTGAGAAACTTTTGTGGTCAGTTACTAATAGCAAAAAAAAAAGGACATTGAAGTTTACAGTTACAAAGCTATGAGTTACTCTGAACACATGAGTTTTTTCTTTAACACGTACTTTGTGGGAACACTTTTGGGAGTTAATATCTAAGTTGTCTCAAAGATATTGTGTGAATTGATGAAAGGGCCTGACCCAGGCTTATGCATATGTTGTGATATTTTGTTGTTCTTTTATTTTTAGTGTAAGCTTCTATGATATTCCCAGGTAGTAATAAGAAGCCCATATAACCATAGAAAATATGTGTTTTAGTATGGTTGGCCTCCTCACAGACATGCTTCAAAATGACATAGCTTAGAGCTGAGATATACTGCAAAAGGCATTGCAGGGAAATTAAAATGACTTGCCCAAGGTCACACAGGATATATCAAGCCATGATTTGAACCCATATAGTCAATTATATTATCTATTAAAACTCTGCTCTCATGTATTCAACTGGACATCTCAAACTTATTGTACATCTCAAACTTTGTCTCATAGACATACTTAAAAAAATCCAAAACTAAACTTATTATCTTTCCACTCAAAACCCTTCTCTCTTCCTAACTTCTATATTATTGTTGATAACATGACTATCCTCACAGGCACGTAGGCTTGCAGCTTAGGTTACATCTTTGATTCCTAAATATCCCTTATTAACCCTCCTCCTCATGTCCAATTAATTGCCACTGCATTGCCAGACTTTCCTCAGTGTTTGGAAAACTCCAAAGGAAAGTGCAGGAGAGAAGAGGTATTAAACTGCCTACAAAGTTGAAGGTCTACAGTGCCACTGTGCTGATCTCATAGTTATATGCCTATGACAACTGGACAGTATACCAGCAATATGCCGGGGAACTGAATTTTTTCCCTTTGAATTGTCTTAGAAAGATTCTGAAGATCACCTAGGTATTCAAGACTGAGTATCTTTCTTGAGCTAAAATGCTAAGTATTCATACTGTACTTTAGAAAGCACAGTTCTGATGGTGAGCCACGTTGTTCAGATGCAAAAGGTATGTTCATCTAAAAGACTACATTATTGAGAACTCATAGAAGGCAAGAGTTCACAGGGAAGTCAGAAGAAGTGATACAAGGACATTCTGGATGTCTGTCTGAAGAACTTCAGAATCAATTGTGTGACATGGGAGACACTGGCAAAGGACTCTTCAGTGTTACAAACCTACATACATATACAAATATTGATGTAAATTATGTGTGTATATGTATATTTGTGACAACACATTGGAGTAGAACTTTGTAGAATAGAATATGTTGATCATATTGATTAATTATTACCCCCATGTTATCCTTGTCTTAAAAAGTCCTTTATTTGTTCCTCTATAATTTATTCCCTACCCAATTCTTTAACTAGCAATTTTGTGATCTGAGAGAAATTTCACAAAAGTATTGTAATAGTAATGGCATTTAAAGATTCCCCTGTATTGGCTTGGTTTTTGGTTTGATTGTGTTAAAACCCAGAGTTTGTTAATCCCACCCGTGGGATGGACTTGTTGACTTGAAAAGAGAGTCCTGAACTGGGAGGAGCTGGTGACATAGATTTGGAGAGACTAAAGAGAGGCAGAAGAACTTTTTGGAAGCAGCACCCCCGTGGAGGCAGAGAGAGACTGAGAGGATTGCTGAGGGCCATTTTGAATTGCCCTGGACTTTTGAGACCTGCCCCTGGAGCTGCCAAGTACTGAGGAGATATGGCTGTTTTGCTGGTACTTTGTCTGTCTGTTTTGATGTTGTTTTGCCAGATTTGTCCACTGGTGAAAGACATTCCTGTTGTTGAAGAAATCCTGGAACCTGGCTGTTGGTTAAGAGTTATTGAGACTGTCCTGCAGACAGAGAGTGAATACTGTCCACTGGTGAAGGACAGTGCTGTTGTTGCAGGATTTCTGTAAACATACAACAAGAAAATCCTTCTTCAGGGCTTTGGAACCAACAGAAAGGTTCCCAGACGCCTGCATTTTTGATGAAAAGACCAGAGTTGAATAGAAAATTTGACTTTCAAATGCAAGAATCAAGAGAAATGTAAAAAGGTAAACATGAGAGAGAAATCATGAGGGATTTAATAAGGTTAAATTCTTTGCATTCTTACATGGGAAAGTGATATTTGCAACTTATAAGAATTTTCTCATTATTAGGGAAATTAGAATGAGTATGTATTGAAAGAGGGCACAGAAATGAGTTGAATATGGAATGATGATATCTAAAAATAAAATTAAGGAGTGAGAGAGAGGAATGTACATGGAAAAAGGCAAAGGGAGAGGTAGAATGGGCTAAGTTATTTTACACAAAAGAGGCAAGATGAAGCTTTTACAATAGAGTAGAGGAGAAGAGGGGGGGAGAGGAATGAGTAAAACTTACTCTCATCAGAATTGCCTCAAAGTGGGAATAACATAAACACTCAGGAGTAGAAATCTATCATATCCTACAAGAAAGTGGGGTGGGATATAAGAAAAGTGGAAGGCTAATAAAAGGGAGGGCACATTGGGGGAGGGGTAATCAGAAGGAAAATACTTTTGAAAAAGGACAAGGTGAAAGGAGAAAGAAATTACAATAAATGGGGGTATAGGATGGAGGGAAATACAGTTGGCAATAGTAAATTTGAAAAAGATGTTAAAGAAACTTTATTTGAGAAAGGCTTCATTTCTCAAAAATATAGAGAACTGAGTCAAATTTATAAAAATAAGAGCCATCCCCAATTGATAAATGCTCAAAAGATATGATCAGTTTTCAGATGATGTAATCAAAGTTATCTATTCATATTAAAAAAAAGTCTTCTCCCTATTGAGGGGAGAAATGCAAATTAAAACAACTATGAGTACTACCTCATACCTATTAGACAGGATAATGGCACAGAAAAGGTAAATGACAAATGTAAGATGGAATGTGGGAAAAAAATGGAACATTAATGTCCTGTTGGTGGAGCTGTGAATTGATCTAACCATTCTATAGAGAAATTAAGAGTTATGCCCAAAGGGCTATAAAGTAATGTATATCCTTTGAATTAGCAAGATTATTGCTAGATTTGTACCCCAATAGAGATAAACAAAGGAAAAAGACATATATGTACAAAAATATTTATAGCATCTCTTTTCTTGTGGCAAAGAATTAGAAATTGAAAGGATGTCCATAAATTGGGAAATGACTAAACAAGTTGGGGTATGTGACTATGATGGAATACTATAGTAATATAAGTAATGATGAAAGTAAGATGATCTCAGAAAGAATTATGTGGTCTGGGGGGCAGAGTCAAGCTGGCAGAGTAGAAACAGGACTTCTGTGTGGCTCCAGCTTCTACCTCCTCCAATTCATGTAAAAAATGACACTAGACAAACTTTCCAGCTGCAGAGCACAGAAAATAACAGAGAAAAGCTAACCTCTCACTGAAGACAGCCCAGCAGGCTGGCAAGAAAGGGCCAGCACAGCTCTCTATGAGCTGAGCCAAGCCCTGTGCAAGCTTGATGTTTTGGCTTTAGGGCAGCCTGACCAGCCACCAGCTGGAGGGATTTCAGATCACCAGCAGCTGTGGTGGTTTCCAGAATTATCAACCCATAGCTGCCAAACAAAGTGTGAGGTCAGTGTAAACTCTGTGGGAGCAGGGAGTTTGGGAGTGTGGTCCGGCCTTTGCCCCTGGGGCGAGAAGCAGCTGAGGCTATGCAACCATGCTGCTACAGAGCTGCTGGCCTGCAGATTGTAGGGGGAACAAGCAACCAGTCTGAGGGGTAACTGCTCTTGCTCTAACCTGCTTGGATCTGAAAGTCCTAGGGTGTGTGACCAGCTTGCCAGATCATGTGGAGGCTTCAGAGAGGGCATCCAACTAACGGCTTCAGCAGCTAGCAAAAAACCCCAGATTTGGCACAAAGCTCCCCTTCCTGGTAGCAGAGTTCTACTGTGGAAAAAGGCTCAAAAGTGAAGTAATTGAGTGGCAACGCAAAGGAAGCAAAGCAAACAGAGCAATCTGATATTAGACTCCTATTTTGGGGACAAAAAGGGTCAAAGTATGGAACAGGAGGAAGACAATGAAGTCAGAAGTCCTGCATCAAAAGCTTCCCAGAAAAATATGATCTGGTTACAGGCCATAGAGGAGCTGGAAAAGGATTTTGAAAACAAATTAAGAAAAGTGGAGGAAAAATTTGCAAGAGAAATGAGAATGATGCAACAAGATTAAGAAATGAGAGTCAACAAACTGACTGAAGAAAATAGACCTTAAAAATAGACAACTCAGATGGCAAAAGAGTCTCAAAAAGAAAATGAGAAGAAGAACACCTTAAAAAGCTGAATTTGTCAGATGGAAAAAGAATCTCAAAAGCTCACTGAAGAGAATGAGTCCTTCAAAATGAGATTGGAGCAAATGGAAGCTAGCTACTTTATGAGAAATCAAGATACTATGAAACAGATACAAACAAATGAAAAAATAGAAGGCAATGTGAAATAGCTTATTGGGAAAACCACTGACTTGGAAAATAGTTCCAGGAGAGATAATTTAAAAATTATTGGACTACCTGAAAACCATGATCAAAAAAAGAACCTAGAAATCATCCTCCAAGAAATTCTCAAGGAAAACTGCCCTTATGTTTTAGAACCAGAGGGCAAAATAGAGGTAGAAAGAATCCATTGATCACCTCCTGAAAAAGATCCCAAGAGGAAAACTACTAGGAATATTATAGAAAGGGTCCAGAATTCCCAGATCAAGGAGAAAATATTACAAGCATCCAGGAAGAATGCAATATTGTGGAAAGACAATCAGGATAACACAGGATCTGGCAGCTTCTACACTGAGGGATCAAAGGGCTTGTAATATGATAATCCAGAGGTCAAAGCAGCTGGGATTAAAATCAAAAATCACCTACCCAGCAACCTGAGTATCATCTTTCAGGGGAAAATATGATCATTCAGTGGAATAGAGGACTTTAAAGCATTCTTGATGAAAAAAACAGAATTGAATGGAAAATTTGACATTTAGATAAAAGAAGGAAGAGAAGCATGAGAAGGTAAAACAGGGAAAAGAAAAGGAACTTACCAATGTTGAACTATTTATATTCCTACATGGAAAAACGATAATTGTAACTTATGAAACTTTTCTCAGTATGAGAATAGTTGAAGTGTATAGAATTGTGTGTGTATACATATATACATATGTTTGTATGTATTCATACATATATTTCTATATAGGAGGGTATGTGGGCATATGAATACATATGTAAGTGTGTTTATATATGTGTAGAGGTATACATAGACAGAGGGCACAGGACCAATTTAATAGGAAGGGATGATACCTAAAAGGTGATATTAAGAGGTTAGTGAGGAATATAATGAGAGGAGATTGGGAGAGACAGAATGGGGTAAATTATCTCTTAAACAAAAGGCAAGGGAATACTGTTACAATGGAGGGGAAGAATAGGAAGGAAAAAGGGAATGGGTCAAACTTATTCCCATTGAATTTGGCTTAGTGACAAATGACATGCACAATGAATAGGGTATCTCATCCTACTGGAGAGTAGGGGTGAAGGGGATGAGAGGGGGCATAATGGAAGATCTTAGATGGCAGGCTGAGGGGTGGTAAGTTGATAGCACCCACTTCTGAAAAGTGACAGGATCACAGTAGAGAATAGACCAAGTGCGGGAAGGCATAGGTTGGAGGGAAATATAGTCAGTCTTTCACAATACAACCACTATGTAAATGTTTTGCTTAGCTACACATGTACAACTTATATTGAATTGCTTATCTTCTCAGTAAGGGTGGGTGATAAGGGAGGAAGGGAAAGAATCTGGAATTTGAAGTTTTAAAATCAAATCTTAAAAAAATATATGTACATGCTATTATTACAATTACTGTACATGCAACTGGGAAATAAGATATACAGGCACTGGGGCATAGAGATCCACCATGCCCTACTGGAAAGTCGTAGGGAGTATGGGGGAAGATATGGGAGAGAACAGACTGGGGGAGGGGATATTCAGTGGGATCGCTATTTTGGAGTGGTGGGTTGGGGAAAAATGGGGAGAAAATTTGTAACTGAAAATCTTGTGAAAATGAATGATGTAAACTAAAAAATAAAAAAGAAAGGAAAATAAGTAAAAAAAAAAGAGATTTATATGGGCTGATGTGAAGTGACATATATTGTGTACAAAGTACCAGTAATATTGTAAAATAATCAATTGTTCATGACTTAGCTATTATCCAAGACAATTCTGATGGACTTAAAATGAAAAATGCTATTTATAACTGGTGAAAGAAATGGTTGTGTCCAAATACAGATTGAAGAATGTTTTATTACTTGTTTACTTTATTTTTCCTGAGTTTATTAATCAGTATTTCCTTTCACAAAATGGCTATTATAGATATGTTTTGCATGACTACACATCTGTCAAATTACTTGCCATCTTAAAGAGGAGTAGTTGGGAGGGAGCAAGGGAGGCAATTGGGAATTCAAAATAAAAAAAAAAAAACAACTAAAATTAATAAATTGTTTTTACATGTAACTGGGGAAAACAATACTAAATGTACTAAATAAATAAATTATAGCATATAATCAAGTGTTAAATGACATAATTTAATATATTAATAGAGTAGGAGTTAAATGAAAACTTGCAAAAGAAGCAAACGACAAATGATGTTTGTTTCTGGGCAAAGCTTTTTCAAGTCTATAATCATTGCTGATATTGCTACTTTGTAACCTATGTTTATAAAAGAAGATGAAATGACATAATAATGTGGACAATAGCTAGGCCAGGTCCAGAAATACAATCTAATCTCTTAGCCTTTTATCATGAAGATCATTTAACTTCCATGGAACATGGAAGTGGAATGCTACTTTCTACACAGTGATACACATTTTCACACATGATCATAACCTTTACATCCCAGTGATTCTGAATCATTTTTAGATAATTTTCCAAACCCCATTTCCAACCCTTCATCAACCAATTCCTTATTCATATTGCCTTCAATCTTCTCACCCTAAAGTTTTTTTTTTTTAAGCAATTGGGGTTAAGTAACTTGCTCAAGGTTACATGGCCAGTTATTTCTGGGTGTGGTTCTAAGTATGTGAGCCCAGATTTGATCCCTAGGTTATCCCGACACTGGAGCTGCTGCTCTTACTCGCTGAGCCACCTGGCCGCCCCATACCCTAAAGTTTTGACCAAACATCACCTAGCCCTTTCACTATGCCTATTCCATAAGCAATAAATGTTTCTTCATTCTTAATCATTTCCTTTCTTACTCCTTCCATCTACTAGGTTTTACTAAAACCTGGGAACTCTCCAGGTGACATAGATTTTTGTGGCCACTCCCAGTAGCTTCACTCATTCTCCTTAATTTACTGGTTGAGATGGGGATTTTGGAATACTCCTTGCTCCCCATTAACTCTTCCATTTTCCCTCCATCCACTTTTCTCCATAACTCAGTATACTTGTCTTCCTTTGAGGTTTCTGTAATTCGTATCTACCATACAATCAAAGCCTTGGTAGCAGTTGTCTACAGATTCAAAAAGATTCTCCTTCCTTCTTAAATGTTTGTTACGAGGCTTAGAATTGTTTTTCTCTTCCCCAATTACTGTCCTCACAAAAGACTT
The DNA here is from genome assembly GCF_028583685.1 of Petaurus breviceps papuanus. Classification (NCBI taxonomy): domain Eukaryota; kingdom Metazoa; phylum Chordata; class Mammalia; order Diprotodontia; family Petauridae; genus Petaurus; species Petaurus breviceps. The sequence continues at coordinate 9,725,751 of NW_027186315.1, forward strand.
CAACATACATACTGGCTCTCCCTCAAACTACATAAACAATCAGTTCCTCAATCTTCACAGTTACCAGGGCCTATTCCTCCATCCCACCTCAGTCATTCAGAAAGATTTTCATTCTCTTTGTCTTGACACCACTCCCAAATGTACCACCTTTATGTCCAAACTTCTTCTTTTTCTTTTTTTCTCTTTTTCTGCAATTGGGGTTAAGTAACTTGCTCAAGGTTACAAGGCCAGGTGTTTCTGGGTGGGTACTAAGTATCTGTACCTGGATTCGATCCCAGGTCATCCCAACTCTGGAGCTGGTGCTCTTACTCACTGTTCTACCTGGCCACCCCTATGTCCAAACTTCTTAAACCCCACTATCTGAACTTAGTTTATTGCTTTTCACCTTTCCCTGTGCTATCCTTTACAAAAAATATTAATTATTATATGTACCATTACCTCAAATCCCTTCACCCTTCAAATCTTCCCAGGCCATCTCTCCTAAATGCTTTCTATGTTCCTCCAACTTGATGCATTGTTGAACTAATTCAGGTATACACTGTCCTACACCCTTGAATCTTTAACCCCCTTATTATAACAATAATTAGACCCTGACAAGTCTCAACATTACATAACTTCTACCATCTACCACCTTTGCTCCTCTACATGTGCTGCTAAACAATGATGGAGAAAATTACACAACTATTCTGACTAGGTCCATTACAAATTTATGTTATACAACCTCAATTATGTGCACATTTATTCTAGGCAATCCTACTATATCTAACTTTTAAATTAATAATCCTTCTCTCACAGATAATCTTTTATATCTTTTCATCCTTCCTCAGAATTTCCATCCTCATTCTCCTTATATACTCTCAGTTGATATCCTTGCTCCATATCCTATAGAAAATAATTGAGGCCTACATCTTATCCTCTCTTTTTCATTTCCTATCACTCAGAGACCTTCTGTCATTCTCCATCTTTACTCATGTCTCACATGTTTAAGTACTCCTATTCCATCCTGTCTCTTTTAACAGATTGTTAATCACCACTCCATAACCTATTTTTAATCTCTCCTGTCTAATGGCTAACTCCTTATTTCCTACAAGCATGACTACTTTCCCCATCCTGAAAAACACCTTGAGTTAGTCCTTGCATCCCTGCTGTCATCCCGAATTTCTTTTGTACTGTTTAATTAGCCCTCAAAAAGGCATCTAGACTAAATGACTTCACATTCTTCTTACTTTTTTCTTAACCCATTATAATCTGACTTCTTATCTAATCATTATAGCATTCCACCAAAGTTGCTCTATACAAAATTACCATTTATCTCTTAGTTGACTAATCCAGTGGTCTTTTTTTTTTTTTCATTTTCACTCTCCTAGCTTTCTTTGTAAGTTTGGCATATTGATGGCCATGTGTAAGGGTTATGGGATTCAAAGATCTTCCATGCCCCATTGGACTTGCTGACGTAGCAGGAAGGGGCGGAGCAAGAGGAAGCAGAAGCCAAGCTGGAGTTCCTGCGGTGGCTGGCGGTGGTGGCGACAGCGGCGGCAGCAGCAGAGGCAGCGGCAGCTCGAAGCCCTTTTTGAGTTAACCAGAATTTCTGCTAAGGACTCCTGCTGAGGACTGCCAGGGGCCGGAGCTGCTGGGAGCGCGCTTCCCGGACGCTGGGTGGTTGCTGTGAGTGGGGAGAGGAGGACCTTTGCCTGAGGTAGCCTGTTCTGTTTTAAAAGCTTGAAAATGTGGGTGCTTTATACTTTATCTACCTGTGCCAATATCATAACTACTCTGATGGCTTTCACTTTCTGGTTTTGGGACTCAGTCTTTTGGTATCTTAATAAATTTTCTAGTTTATTTCCCCATATGGCAAGCATGATGTATTTTGTGATGGATAATTATATCAGCATATTTGTAATCTCCATAGGCATTGTGAATATGGCATTGCTGATACACCCTGATGGAAAACTAGCCACTGACCCTAGATAGCCACTACCCCCTCACCCAATATCCCAACTTCCTCATATGCCTTACTGCCTTAGTAGAACTGTATGCATGCCCTTGATTTCAACCACATCTGTCTAGTCACAGACTAGATGGACCACAGTAGCCAATAAATAAGAAAAAGCATCATGGTGCTGAGCAGGATATTTGACAGTAAAAATCACAAGGGGACTTTTCCTAAGTTGATGACTATATAGTAATAGTAAATGGCTATCCCTATTAAACTTTTGATGTGTTTCCATATTTTTTCCATACATTTTATTTCCATACATTAATACTCCCACCCTGAGTGGGCTTTTCAGTATGTACTCTGGATAGCCACAAGCACAGTTCCACCAAGGCAAGGACTCCTCCCATATTAGCAAACTGCTCTTATATTTTAATGTTCATATATTCTGTAATACATATCCATGTTCTGTTATGTGATTTGCATCATTCACTCAATAAAAATTCTTATCTTTTTTTTGCTAAGCTTCTCTTTCCTCTTAGGAGTCTAGTCCATTTATTGGGAGGGTAATCCTCAATAAATATCTTTTCTTGGGTTGGAGATAATCTGAATCTGCATTCTTTTGAGAAGCCCCCACAATACACCTTAACACACCAGCTCTCTCTCTATCCTGATTCTCTCTTTTCTATACATCTTCAATATTCTAAACTTATCTGAACACCTTCTCTGGCACTTTCACTGGATTCTTTTCCAGATCGCTCATTCTAACCATATCAGTCTCTTAGGATTCTGTCCAGGGTGCTCTTCTCCTCTTCCTTTATACTACTTTACTTGGTGATCTCATCAATTCCAATGAATTTAATTACTTCAGGCCCAGCATTCTATCCACTGTGCCACATATCTGCCCTATTGTGTTGTTAACATTGGTTACGTGTGAGTGAAAATAAATAATTTACATTCTAGCTATAAATGTAGATATGAATATGCATTTAGATCTGTATACAGAAGCATATCACAGATATTAGCTATAATATCTTCTATTTCTTTCACCACCCTATGTAATGTAATGCCAAAAGAAAGGCAACTTCCCAGGTTCAAAATACCAGCATAGGTGCTCTCTATTTTATTCAGTGACAAACCAAGAACAGAGAAGATCAAAACATGACATCATTCAAAATACAGCATTTACTAAGTGTGATTAAATAATCTCCAAGTACTACCCCACCCCAGGACCTTCCAATCATTCAATCAATTACAAAGTCCCTGTTCTAAATACTTCTCCACCCCTAGGCTATACCTTCATTTGGTCCACCACAAAGCCCCTCTTCTCAAATGGAGATTAGTTTCCAAACATAGGTAAAGTACCTTCATTTGTCAATCACAGAGCACAATAAGGTCAAAAGTTCCCCACCCCTGGATCACAATTGAATCTACCCCAGAGTTACAACAAGTTTAAGCATAACACTTAATACCCAAATGGAGGTCTTTTCTTCATCTTGACATGAGGCAAGTTCTCAGCAATCTTAGTTCCTGGGGAGACAAGGCTTAGCAAGGCCACAAGATACATTGCCAGTGTCTTCATTAATTCATCCTCTGTCTGCAGAACAGTCCTAGAACCCCAGAAAACATTAGCAAAACCCTCTCCCAGGATTTCTGTAAACATACAAGAAGACAATCCTTCTTCAGGGCTTCTGAACCAACAGAAAGGTTCCCAGACCCCTGCAACAACAGCACTGTCCTTCACCACTGGACAGTATTCACTCTCTGTCTGCAGGACAGTCTCAGGAGCTCTTAACCAACAGCCAGGTTCCAGGACAGGTTCCAAGACTTCTTCAACAACAGGACTGTCTTTCACCAGTGGACAAATCTGGCAAAACAACATCAAAACAGACAGACAAAGTACCAGCAAAACAGCCATGTCTCCTCAGTCCTTGGCAGCTCTGGGGGCAGGTCTCAAAAGTCCAGGGCAATTTAACGTGGCCCTCAGCAATCCTCTCAGTCTCTCTCTGCCTCCAAAGGTGCTGCTTCCAAAAAGTTCTTCTGCCTCTCTCCTGTGTCTCTCCAAACTACCTCACCAGCTCCTCCTAGTTCAGGACTTTCTTTTCACTTCAACAAGTCTATCCCACAGGTGGCATTAACAAGCTCTGGGTTTTAACACAATCAAACCAAAAACCAAGCCAATACAGGGGAATCTTTATATTCCATTACTATCACATTTAGACAGCTTTCCAAACTTTCCAACCATTACATCCATACCAAATCAACATCTGGGTTTCAACATCTGGGTTTTTCAAAGCCAGCGGGGCTCTGGACAATGGCTTCCCAGAATCCAAATCAAATCACAGAACACTTCTCAAAGTGAGCCCCAAAACAAAGCTACACATCAGGGCTTATATAGCTTTCCCCTGGCTCAAGAATGTAACAACCTTGTTGACTCACTGGCCAATCAAAAAGCATCTACTGAAAAACAAGCCTCCCACCCCAGGCTCCAGGTGCACTTTAGCCTAGGGGCAGGGAAGATCTTAAAAATTTACATTCCCATTACAAGGGGAAGCTAAGAAGGACAGGTCATAGTGGAGATTTCTGAGAAAAAGTGATCTGGAGAAGGAAATGTCATACCACTCAAGTATCTTTGCCAAGAAAACCCCTTGGATAGTATTAAAATGATAAAAAATAAGAACTTGAATAAGTCCCTTAGGTCTAAAAGTATCCAACACACTAATGATGAAGAACTGAGTTCTTCTGGAATTACTACAAGTAATTCTAATACTGATTAAGCAGGGATCAAAATCTAAAGTTGTTGATCAAATGAAAAGTTGATCAAAATCAGCAGTGGATGTGTTTGGTGGTGAGAGGAAAGTACAATGCTATAAAGATTAATATTGCATAGGAACCTGAAATGTAAGATCTATGAAATAAGGTAAGTTGGATATAGTCAGACTGGAATGGGTAAATTTAATTAAGGTGATCATTAAATATCTTACTGTAGGCAAAATCCCTTTGAAGAAATGGGAGTCCTCCTCATTGTCAATAAAAGGGTGACAAAAACAGTACTTGACTATAATCTCAAAAATAACAGAATGGAGAGGTAGAGCCAGGATTGCAGAGACAAAAGTAGGGACCGGCCTGAGACTTATCCCGAACCCCCTCAAAACAAATTCTACAGTAGCAGACTCATTAAATGATGTAATGAAACAATTTTCCAGCCCAAGACAACTCTGAAGGTCACCAGGAAATGTCTGTTGCACCAGAGTGAGAATGGAGCACAGTACAGTACAGGATGAGCCAGCTCAGACTAGGACACAACAAACCAGAAGAACATTGGAAGAGATTGAATCACCAGCAGCAGTAACTGCCTCTGGAACTCTCATCCCAGAGATAGTATGGGGTTGAAAAACTGCTCAGATTACAGTAGTCCCTTTGTTAGCACTGGGAGGAGAATTCTGTTGCATTGCCCATAACTGAATCTGAGTGATAGTCCTGGTTCTCAGTCTCACTGCAAGGTGGTACACTAGCACATCAGAAGTTGCTTGCAGCCACAGGGCTGTTGGGACCCAGGAAACAGTTCTAGGGTACAAAGTGTTTGTCGTACTCATAGACCAGTGAGTATATGAAAGTAGTAAAAAAACAACTCTTCCTAGATCATAACACCTTGGAATCATTGAAAACTTAATAAGTCCTCAGAATTAACTCTGAAAATACCTGTGTGAAAGGGAATGAGTTTTACCCTCATTGGATTTGACTTAAGGAGGGAATAACATCCACTCTCAATTGGGTATATCACCCTACAGGGAAGTAAGGAGGAAGGGGATAAGGGTGGATGATAGAAGGGAGGACAGATTGGGGGAGGGGGTAGTCAGAAGCAAACACTTTTGAAAAGGGACAGGGTCAAAGGAAAAAAAATAGAATAAATGGGGGTCAGTGGGATAGGATGGAGGGAAATACAGTCTTTCACAATATAACTATTATGGAAATGTTTTGCATAACTACACCTGTAAAACTTATATTGAATTGCTTGTATTCCCAGTGGGGGTGGGTGAGGAGGGAAGAAGGGAGAGGACCTGGAACTCAAAGTTTTAAAAACAAATGTTTAAAAATATGTTGTTACATGGAACTGGGAAATAAGATATACAGGCAATGGGGTATAGAAATCCATCTTGCCCTCCAAAATAATAAGGGGGAAGGGGGGAAGGGCAGGGATACCAGGGATACAGGGGGATATAAGAGAGGGCAGACTGAACTTAAAATGGTATTGAGATCTATTTTGCAAGGAAATTTTAACAGAAAGGGGATCTCTAGAGAAGCAGATTTTTTTTGAAGAAGCTGCTGTGACAACCCAACTCTTCCAGAATGGCTAGGTGGAGAGATTTCCAGAAAAAAACAACAACAACAACAGACAATTGAGGTAGATATTATCGGAAACCAGACAGCAACAGGAGATGCCTGAGTCCTAAGATATAACAGCCTGATGAAAAGGTTAGTGGGAGTTGGTTACCATTCCTTTCACCAGGTTACTATGTACCATTTTTTTTGTAAGGTCTGCTACTAAAGGGGACTACCCCAATGTCTCCTGTCAATGTGTTAATCCCCCCCCCCCCCCTTTCTCCTTATACTATTCCTATAATGGTGAGCCTAATAGCTAAAGATCCTTGATGAAGTGTTTAATAACCTCAGATCTTGTTATACCCTGGTGATATGATCCCTATGATTCCCCATCCCTTGGTGGACATTTTTAGCTGTTTCATTTTTAGCCTTGGTGATATTGTCTGTCCTATTTTCAGGGAAAATTCATTCTTGTCTGTACCTTGCTTCTTTATTCTTTTCTTGGTGAGGGGAAAGTTAAGTGTTGCCTATGTGTCCCTTCTTATACTAGGGTCCCTGTTACTGATACTGTCATGGCCCAGCAGCTCATCAGACTCTTCAATGCCTCCTTTCATCAGTGATAGAATTTGTCTTGACCAAAGCAGAAAATGTTGAATGCATCTGCCTTTGCTTGATTCCAGGCTGCAATAAAGGGAACTAAAAAATAGAGCTATTGAAACCAGCTAAAAAAGGAAAGAGAGAGAATAATAAAGGACCACTCCAGAGCTTTCCCCACCCTTCTCTATCGACTGGCAGTTATTAGACAAAGAACTCAAGTAACAGATTCTTGAGGCTCTGCATAACCATGAGAATCTCTCCCTATTGAAATATACTTAATTTTGCTCCTCTCTTCCCTTCTTGAGTACTCCTCTACCTTTATGCTGCATGGTAGCTCTGAATGGCTATTCCCTTGCCTCAGTTAAAGGACCCTAGTTATTATTGCTTTGAAAATCTTCTTCATTTCAGGTTGACATAGGGGATCAGTAAAATGCACTGCAACATAAACTGGATTTTGAGTTAGAGGTCTTTGGTTTGGATCCTAGCTCTATTATTAATTAGTTGTGTTAACTTTGACCAGTCAGTTAACATTTCTGGGGCTCAGTTTCTTCATCTGTGAAATGAGGAAATTGGCCTAGATAGCCTCCATGGTACCTTTAAACTCTGAAAATTTGTGCTTTAAGATTGATGTCAAAAACCATAGTACAAGTGTGTTCTAGCTTTAGGAAAAGAAAGTTCTTTAAGCACTAACAAGTTAGGCATATTGAGGATTGAATCCCATTTAACAGCTATGTGGTCTTGAGCAAGTCAGTTGTTCTTTTTGAGTATCAGTTTCCTCAACTGTAAAATGAGGATAACAGCAGCAACTAGGTTATAGTGAGTATCTGATGAGATAATTGAATTATACTGAAGCATTTGTTTTTAGGGTATTGTGAAAAATTTAAGGTAAGCTTCAACATGATTTTTAATCTATGGCTAAAAGAATACCTTTACTTTGTGACTTAAAGGTCAGAGTTTAATGTGTATCCATCAGAAAATTGCCATGAGTCTATTAATCAATATTTCTATTTGCATGTATTATTGCCAATATTTCACTTTTAAATTAGGTTGAGATATATGTGTGTACATATATACACATATGCATGAGCATATACACATAATGTGCAATATATAACATATACAATACACACATGTGCACACGTGCCTATGAATACATGGATGCATGCATGAACATATGTGTATATACATATCATATATGTGATGTGTGTAAACAAATATATGTGTATATATACACACAGATATAGGTATAGATATAGCATATGTGTAAAGATATAGCTATAGGTATAAGATATATCTGCATAGATAGATAGATAGATAGATAGATAGATAGATAGATAGATAGATAGATAGATAGATGGATGAATGGATAGATACAGATGTAAAGCAGTGTTTCATTTTTTTTCAACTAGACACTTTGGCAATTAGTTTTCCATGCACCTGTCTGTTCTCTATTGTCATTTTTTCTTATTTCTATGATTCTTCTTATCCATTTTCTTTAGATGTATGCAAAACTCATTGCCTTGCACCTAAGTAAGCAGGATATAATGAGCACTGAAATATTTTATGTGGAATTATATTTTTCAGCCTTGCTATTTTATAAACTTTACGAGTATAAATGATATTTTCATTAGCAAACAGAAAAGCTATTGAATTCCTAAAGCAAATTATATATATTTTGTTCAAAGTAAGACTTTGCTTTGAGTTTATGTATCTCAATTTCCACTGAGCTTGTCATAAAGTGTAGATTTAAATATTATTAAAATAAATGTTATGGATGAAAAAGAAAATAAACATATTCTCAAGTGCATATGTCAGGATTTTTTATTGGTGTAGCTTAACTGCATGAAAGTTATTCACCGCCTATTGTCCTATTTCCTTACAAATACAACTTTGAATTCAACAAAATCCTACTGTGTAAAGCATTTTCAAGGCACAATTCATCTTACACTGTTAATAATACATACATTAAAGCTAGAGAAATGAAGAAAAATGGATCTCAAAGACTTTGTATGTTTAATATTAAATAATATTGATTATAGAGTTTCTTATGTAAAAAGGGAAACTTTTATTCCAAAAACCAAAAGAAGAATTTTGCAATATTTTTTATTACCCTATGTAAATCATGTTATTTTTATTTCTATTTCTGTATTTTTCTAAACAAAAACTATTTTTTGAGGGCGGTTAGTTGGTGCAGTGAGTAAAACACCAGCCCCAGAGTCAGGAGGATTCGAGTTTGGTTCCAGCCTCAGACATTTAACACCCCCCCCCCCACACACACACACAACAAGCCATGTAACCTTTGGCAAGTTACTTAACCCCTATTGATTTAAAAAAAAGGAGGTCATTGCCTTTGGTAGAACTGGAATATATTTTTCCTTCTTTGGAACCTCTCTCACTAATATTTTTACAGTAATTTTTTTTATGTCTATGAGGTTGACAAGTCAAATCACTGGACCTGAATTGCTGTGGTGAAATTTCACTGGAATTTCTTAGAATCACTGTCCTTGCTTTCTTAGTGCTTTTGATTGAACATCCTGTGAGAAATAGTTGAGAAGAGCTGGTCTGTAAATTTGAACAATCTAAGAGTAAGGGAAATTACAGCCAAAGGATACTTATGGCTACATAAATATCCAATTGCCCATTTCTTGCTTATGTGAGGTTTGTGGGAGGAAACTTCTAGCTGGAAGCACTTATAAGAAAAGAAAAAAGAACATTGCCTAGATAAATTAAGATTGTTAAAATATTTCAACACCTTGAGGTCATAGAACTTTTAAGTTCCTTTAAGAGCAATAGTTAAGATTAAAAAAAATTCACCAATATTTTCAGCTATGAAATTTTCCTTTTTTTTTTTTTACCTCTAGCCATCTTTTACTAAGTCAAGACTGTTTCAAATATGTGACTGCTAAGAACGTAAATGTGCTTGTGTAAGAATAATTCAATTATTAAGTACCTACTATTTGACAGAAACTGTGTTAAGCCTGAGGGAAGGAGAGAAGGAAATAAAGAAAGTAGATTCAAAAGTCTCTGCCTTCAAGGACCTTATAGTCTACTGAGGAAATATATATTTATATGTGTGTGTATGCACATATACATCTATAAGTACAAGAGTAAATAAATTTGGGAACAGAGATCAATAATAACAGAATTAGGTGAATGTTTCAGAGAGGGGAACCATTGCCATATTGTTCAAATTAATTTCTGATTGTTCTTATATCACTAATCTAAATATTTATGTGGGGGCATATTATGAATCCAAGTGATTATAAAGGACCTTGCTTTATAGTTAGGGAGGTTAGAGATGAAAATTTTACAAGAGTATAAATAGAGTAACTTGTTCAACTAAATAATTAATTATTTCTCTATCCTTCTCCCCAACCCTCTATCCAAACCCAATTTACTTATCTCAGAAATTGATCATCAATAAAATATAATGCATAATCACTCTTGGCCTATTAGAGATAGATAAGGTAAGAAAAGCTTATCTCATTAAGATACTCTTAAATTAGTCATTTTAAAATGATTCACAAGAATAATTGTGAAGTTGTAAAGATTGAACTGTGCTCAATGTATAAACTCTATTTCTAGTGTTCATGCTTGGAAGAAAAAAATAACAAAGAACATTAAGAAATCAAAACTATAGGCTTCCATCATGTTCAGTTTCCATCAGATTGCATGATCAATTCTATGGCTTCAGTCATACATCTGACAGAAACATTACAAAATGTATTATAGAAATGTCATATACAGAAAATAACAGATGTCAGATAGTAGTTATCAAACAGGTTTTATGTTTGTAACATAAAAAAATCTCAGCAATTACTTTAGTCAAGAAAAAAAATAACATCTGATCATTTCAAAGGAATACATGAGGATATAATCCTGGGTCTCTTGGTTTCCCAGTTGTCATAGGAACAACTAAGAAGGAAACAAGAAAACTCAAGACTTACCATGATGTTAATTAACCATGAATAAGTAGTTTCCTCCTTCCCACTCTTATTAAGACTACAAACCTTATGAGCAAAGATATTATTTGTCCTTCACCTGAATTGACTTAAAACTCAGTAAGTAGTGAATAGAGCACCGGCCCTGGAATAAAGAGGACCTGAGTTCAAATCCAGCCTCAGACACTTAACACTTACTAGCCTTGTGACCTTGGGCAAGTCACTTAATCCCAATTGCTCTTCCAAAAAGAAAAAAAACACAGCTCAATAAATATTTGTCAGATCTCTGGTAGAAAAGTTCAAGATCCACCTGCCAAGAATTTGGAAGACACATCTCTACAGAAATAGTACCCTTAGAAGTCAAAGGCATATAGCCTGTAGGGTTGTGTAAATAAAGACTCTCAGTCTGATTCCATTTCAAAAACAGGTGTTCATTATCTTAGACCTTTCATCACACCTAGATATTTCTATGATCTGATGAGATTAAATACAGAGAAACACTTCTCTTTGGAATAGACCTGATCTGGGTAATACCAACGTGCCTTCAAATTTAAGACATTCTCCCTTCCTCATAGTCCCCCCCTCCATTTCTTGCTCTTCCTCCAAATCGCCTGTAAATAGAGCCATATTACTCAACTTACCAAATAAGAAAAAGTGACTGAACACCTTCACCTAATAGATTACTTTTCCCAGTTGCATTTGAGCCGTGTAAGTTCTTTTCTTCCTTTATTTTGAGGAATATTAGCAACCTGGCAACTGACCATCAACTGATGTTAATTAAATTATCTAAATTTGTTGACATCTAGTTAAAGGTGGGAGAAATTAATCTTCAAAAGGATCTTATGGCTGAGGAATTCCCCACAATGTCCAACAAATTGCATTGGCATTACTGATTGTGAAGATTTATTGAGAGGATCATTCTCTACTATCTACAAATTAGCCTCCTTTATTTTGAAACAAACAAGCAAGCAAACAACAAAAACAACAATACCCCAAAATCCTTCAATCCCTGATAATTACCATCTAACATTTCTTCTGATATTTGTAGTTAAACTCCTTAAAAAATCCATCTATAATAGGTTTCTCCAATTTTCTCTCACTTTTCTTGACCTCTTACAATCTGGCTTTCATCCTTATCAGCCCATTGAAGCTCTTTTCCTAATATTATTAGTAATCTCTTAGTTGCTAAATCCAATACCTTTTCACAATCCCCATTCTCCTTGATGTCTCTGTAGTCTGACACTATTGAACATTTCCTTGTCCTTCATACTGGTATCTCTAGGTTTTGAGGACACTACTCTTTCTTGATTCCTTTTCTCTTTGTTCCTTTTCAGTGTCCATAGCTGGATCCTCTTCCATATAACACAATGCAACCATAGGTTCTGTTCTGACTTCCCTCTTCTCTTTTCTCCTAAGTTTCCCACGTCCTCTTTGTGTGGGACAAAAGACCCTTGCCCAAAATAAAATCAATAACTGAGAGGTTTCTCCAGAGAAACAAAAAGATTACTATTACTTCTCTTGTGAGAAGGGAGAGTCATCATCACCAGAAGCAGTCTGGTGGGAGAGGCCCAAAATACAGAATGTAAAGCTTGGTTATATACTCAAAAGACCACGCTTTCTCCTCTCCCCTCACTATCCTTAGTTTCTGTTAGTCCGGAACTTAGGCTCATGATTTTAACCACAAAAATTTACTTACATAACAAGTAAAATGTCAGCAATATCAAAATACACATGAAAGCAGAAGATAAATGTCTAGAAATATCAATATAGATATGAAAACAGATGATATTTTATGAATTTGGGGGATTTTAGGACATGGTGACCCATCCAGAGTTTTGTAACAGGATTTCCAATTTTATATTTGTACAGGTCAGATAGTGGTCAGTGAAAACAAGTCTGGGACATCTGGGCCTGTGGTTAGATAGGAAAGGTCTGTACTTTCCCCTCCTCCACATCAGCTTAACTTAGCAAAACTTCAACTTATGACCGGGGAAGTAAGGCAAGGGTCCCAAACTCAAGCCTGGGCTTCTGGCTACTAGTTACAAAACTTGCTCTATCCTTTGGTGCAATTTTGAGAAGTTTTCAACCCTCTCACACATTTAATTAATAGAAACTTAAGTCTGGGGTACAGGCAATCTATTATTAAATCTTTGAGAAGTCGTTACTTTTATCCCACTCACTCTTCAATATTTATCTTTTTTTTTTTCATATTCGTTAGTCTGATAGGTGTGAGATGGTACCTCAAAGTTCTTTTAATACTTTCTTCAATTATGGCTTGTCTAAACTCCTACTAAAATCCCATTATTTGCAGGGAACTTGTCCTAACACTTCTTAAATCTAGTGCCTTCCCTCTATTCATTCTTTTCTATTTTTCCTTCGTAGAGCTTACTTTCTATATATTTGTCTATCGTCTGCCCCATTAGATTGTAAGCTACTTGACACCAGGGACCGTCTTTTGCTCCTTTTAATATCTCCAGCTTTTCGGACAGCATCTGTGCATCTGGAAGATATTTAATAAATGTTTATTGGTTGAATAAAATGTCCTAAAAAGGGGTGGCTAGGTCACACAGTGAATAGAGCACCAGCCCTGGAGTCAGGAGGACCTGACTTCAAATCTAGTCTCAGACAATTAACACATAAACTAGCTGTGTGATCTTGGGCAAGTCACTTAACCCCAATTGCCCTACATTCTCCCCTTTAAAAATAAAATATCTTAAAAAGAGGTATGATTGAGAAAGTTCAAAGAGACTGGTGGGAGCCAAGTGTTAAATTTTCAATTGGAGCATTTTTACCTCAGAAATCAGCACATGATACAAATTAAGACTTGATTTAGTTTTTTTTTTTTTATTCCCTGGACTTAAGGAAGACATGGAGAAAATGTTTATAAGGTAGATTAAAATTAAAAGTAGATCAGAGTTCCTCTACCCTTCACCTACATTTAGAACTAGTTGTTAAGCATTTACCAGCATATGCCTGCTGACATCATGTCATTCACTGACCAATTTTTGGATGATAATTATTTTTCAAGTATATTGTCACTTATAAGACAATTTAAAGCAACCATATTATAAATTACAGATTATATACTAACATCTAATTTTCTAAAGGTGCAACTGTAAACTGAAATAGGCAGAACTTGATTGATGCCTTGTTCTTTCCTCTGTGGGACCAAGTCAAAAAATTCTCTGTCCTCTGTAGCTACCTTTTAACATGTCAATCTCCTGTCCCATCCCGTAAAAATTTCACATTTAACTATTTGGGGAATTGATTTGAAACTGAATTGAAATAATTTGTTAAGGAAAAGATCAGGATCAGTAAACAATATTTTGATTAACAATAAATGACTCAATCAACCCTTGGGGAAAAGGCATAAAAAGAAAAAGGAAAAGACAAAGTGAAAAGGGAGGAGTGAATGTTTCATTGAATCTGAAAAGAAAAACAGTTGAAGAGAAGGAAAAGGTGAGAAAAAAAGAAAGGCTACAATGCATTGGATTTGTTGATAATATTGATCAATTATAATAAATTTATGATATCATATTAATCTATCCCTACAATTTTAATTAAAATTTCAATTGTTTTTTCCTTTCTGAAATTAATTCTAAATCCTAAACTAATTTGGATTAACCAGGTCTTATAAATTCATCTAGACAATCTTAGTAACTTGAGGATAGATCAGACTTCGACCTCAAGTCCAAATATCTTGTTTTAAAGATAAGGAAACTGAAGTCCTGTGATAAAGGTCCAGAATGGGTGGTTGTTCCAGAAAGGCTAATTTAGGCTTGATGTGAGGAAAAGCTTTTTTTTTTTTCCAATTAGAAATATCTCATTGTGGAAGGGATACACACAGACACACAAATACATACATACACCTTGTTTTTATTATTAAGATTTGGGTTACTTGAGAAGGATGAAACAAGAGGAGTAGATGACTCCAATACCCGGCCAGCCATGTTTTACAAGCTTGTAGGTGATAGAGAATTCACCCAGGTAGTGTCCAATTTTCTTGGGCTTACTTTCTATCTGATTGAAGGTCTTGCTATTATTGATGCCCACCATACTTCCCACCATCTCAGTCAGGATAATCATTTCTCAAAGGTGCGTCTTTACTACCTTGGGCTTTTCCATGGTGGGGTGCCTCCTTTTTGTCGTTCCTCAAGTGCTTCAGGAGGTAATGCTGTTTTTGCCTCAAGCCCCTGTTGAGTTGCACACCACACACGTACAAAATATTTCCCAAATCAACATGAGTAGATTTCGGGACATTAGGAACATTTCAGAAAACCTGATGCATGGGATTCATCTGAGACCACAGAATTGTCATTAAGCAAAGAGGAATCTCTAGATGTTATTTATAAGTTCAGAATCTGTACCTTTATGAGTTAATGTATATGCAATAAAAGATAAACAAACAAAACACATTAAAAAAACAAACATACCCATATATTAAGTAAAGTGGTCTGGCTCATTCCCATTCCCTTTTTTGGAGGTAAATATAAAGAGCTCACCTTTTTTTTTCCCCTCCTACCATGAAATAGTACTTCTATATTTAATGCCCTCCTAGTTTAATTTATATGATCCAAAGTTGTTTTATGGCTAAAAGCAAGTCAGAATATCAGCTAAAGAAAATCCAAATCACTGATTGGAAGAACAAGCTTACATTAGTAATGTTTTTTTTTCCTCAATCTTCATCCTTTTTTACCCCTCTGTAACCTTTGATATTGTCAATCAACAGTTTCTCAGTAGTTATCTCTAGGTTTTGGGGATGCTACTCATTCTTGGTTTTCCTCCTACCTATATGACGACTGCTTCTAAATCTCATTTTCTGGATTCTGAATATTCCTGAGGTATCTCTATGCCAGGCCGTCTTCTTTTCGCCTTCCATACTGTATCACTTGGTGATATCATCAAGTTTTTGGATTTAATTATTATTTCCATGCTTATTCTTTTTCAATTCTTTTTAAAATTAATTTATATTTTAGTTTTCAACACTCTTTTCCACAAGATTTTGAGTTCCTAATTTTCTCCCCATATCTCCTCTCCCAACCACCCCAAGATGACATGCATTCTGATTTCCCTTCCCCCAGTCTGCCCTACTTTCTGTCACCCCCTCCCCTTATTCCCTTTCCCCTCACTTTATTGTATTTGCTTCTCTCCAACTTTTTTAGGGCAAGATAGATTTCTATATGCCATTGCTTGTATATCTTATTTCTCAGTTGCATGCAAAAAAAAAAAAACATTTTTAACATTTCACACACACAGAGGCATTCACCTCATTAGCTTTTTGAACCTCTTTTGCCCTTTGGGTTAGTCATTTTTTTAATGTTATTTTCTTCAATATTTTGGGTCCCCTTTAGCAAATTGTTGAATTATTTTTCACAGTTTTCTTACATCACTCTCATTTCTTTTACCAAGTTTTGCTCTACTTCTATTACTTGATTTTCAAAATCCATTTCGAGCCTTTTCTTGGCGGGAGATCAATTCAAGTTTTTCTTGGAGGCTTTTGGATGTAGGTACTTTGATTTTGTTTTCTTCTTTTGGTTGTATGTTATGATCTTTGTCACTAAAGTAAGTTTCTATAGTCTGAGGTTTTTTTTAACTCTGTTTCCTCAGTTTCCCAGTCAAATACTTGACTTTCTGACTCTTTGTTGGGTAGCACTCTGCTTCCAGTGTAGAGAGGGCAAAACCCCAAGCTTCTGATGTTTTGTGCAGCTGTTTTCAGAGAGAATTCTAGGGCCCTATAAATTTTCAGCTTTTCCAAGGTGGTATGATCAGAGGAGAGGTGTTTACTCCTTTCCTGGCCTCTGTTTTGCTCTGTAAATGACCAAAAGCACTCTTTTCTGCCTTGGAACTGTGAGGAGGCTGCAAATCCACTGCAGCCACAAGCTCTTCCACACCAGGGCTTTTCATCACCCCAGGACCGCCACCAAGAACTGTGACCTGAATCCAAGCAGGGCAAAGCAAGAGAATCCTGCCTCAGTGCCAGCAAAGAGATCCCTGCAATCCTCTCACCCACCATCTATGGGCCAGGAACTCCAGAAGTAGCCTCTATTGCTGTTGCTGCTGCTGCCGCCACCTCCTCCTTAGTCACCCGAGAACTGGGGCTGGACCTCTCTCCTGTGTCACCCAGGTCTGAGAGAGTTTTCTCACTAACCTTCTACATTGTCTTTGGTGTTTGTGGACTGCACCCCACTCACTTCCAGGTGTGATAGAACTTTCCTGTCAACCTTCCAAGTTGTCTTGGGTTGGAGCTTTGTTTGACTGTGTCATTTGGTGAGTTCTGAAGCACTAGAATTTATTTAGAGTCATTTTTTATGGGTATTTGGAGCAGTTTAGGGGAGAGCTCAAGCAAGTCTTTGCTTTTACTTCCTCCTCTTGGCTCTATTCCTCTATGTTTATGAGTCTTAAATATGCTTATGTCACCCTAAACTCTCTGCTGTTTTTCAGCCTAATATCTCCAGTTGTCTATTGGATATGTCAAACTGAATGCTCCACAGACATTTTAATATCATGTCTAAACTGCAGTTCATTATCTTTTGGCCCAAACCATTCCCTCTTCCTGAAGGACCCATTACTCTTGGGGTTATCAGAATTTTGATGAAATCTTCCACAGCTCATTCTCTCCCACTCTTACTGTCACTTATATCCAACTTGTTGCCAAGGCTTGTCAAGTTTACTTTCATAACACCTTACACAAACCCCAACTTTGTCTTTGGAAAATAATTCCACCCTGAGTATGGTCCTCCATCAATTCAAGCAATATTTAACTAGTTTGTCTTCTTGCCATGAATCTCAATCCAACTACACTCCAGCCTCCATTCAGCTGTCAAATTCTTCTTCCTTTATGAATCTAACCATATTTCTTGCTTTCCTCATTATGTGCAGTATGAAATATTAATTTCTTTGTTTAACTGCAAATTTCTTTAAAACCTGTACCTTTGCAGTCTTCTTATACCTTAGATCCCTTCAACTTCATCACACATACTGTTCACAACCCCAGCATTCTGCTAACTCTGAAATCCAGGGATGTTAGTTTCTTTGTCCCTTTAACAAGAGATTTCATCTCCAGACTCCAGGCATTTCCCCTAGCTGTGCACCATTCCCATGATGTTCTCCCTCCTCATCTTCTCCTTCTGGCTTCCCTTCAGTCCTAGGTAAAAGTTCATCTTTTACAGGTAGACTTACCTGATCCTCCTTTATTCTAGTTACTTCTCTTTTTATTATCAATTTATCCTGCATATCACTTTATGCACAGTTATTTCATGCTGTCCCTTCCATTTGACTTTAAGCTCCTTCCAAGAAGGGAACACCTTCTACCTTTCTTTGTGTTTTCAGCATATTATATACATATCATATGCATATCATAATACCATAAATATAGTAGGCACTTAATGAATATTTACTAATGGACTGATTTCTATCACAGGTTTCTCTCTCACTGGGTGATACAATTTTCTTGATGAAGTGTTAACTGGCAAATTTTGATCCCTAATGTTAATGCTCTCATATCAATTAAAATAAATGATTGTTGATGTTCTTACCAACTCATATATCTTTCTGTTGAAAGGAGTAACACAACATTAATCCTTGCTTCATGTCAGACAATTTAAAAGACCATTTTTTTGCAATTTTATTCTTTTCCCAAGTTCCCCTTTCATATCTCTTTATATCACCTCACATATTTAAAGCAGCAATTCTTATTCATCCTTTATCTCCTTATTTATAATGTGGAAGCATAATTACCAAATGAATGTAAATCTTTAATATATGAGAGGCATTTTTACTTAATATAAAAATGTTGCTAGTATTTTTCTTTTTTAATCACCACCACAAAATTACTCCCAATCTTTAATGTGACCTATTTAAAGGGAGCCTATTTTTTTAGCTTTACCCTTTTACAATACTTGAAGATGCTATCAATATCAAATAGAATAAATCATGATGTTACCCATGTGATTCATATAAAAATATGAAAATGTAGCATGATGAATTGTCTAAATGTAATTAATGAGACTCTAGGGAAAAGAAAATATTTTGCTAACAAACCAAAACTCAACCAACGAAATGATTTTCATTTATTTATTTATATAGCTATTTGCTCATTTGTTTTTGTAAAGACAGTGATAAAAATACAATAAGTTTATTTAGTGATGGAAAGTGAATGACTTTTGCATATATATATATTTTCATCTCATCTACAAAGATGTAGAATGGAATTTGTACCTGGGCAACCAGGATTTCAGAATCACTAGGATGACCTGATAGAAAAAGTTCTGTGGAGAGTCAGGAATGCAGTCTGGAAAAGAAAGTGTTTCCTTTAAATTGAGAGCACTTGTCATTCAATGATTGTATTTCTAACCCCTATCATAAATTATGAAATGGTGTTATTTCTTCCCAAGATTACCATCATATCAACTTCAGAAACGAGTTCTTTCCAATTGGACAGATAGGGTCAAAATTGAATATTCCCTTGATGCTTTCTCTACCTTTTGTTGCAGCAAATAATCAGTAAGACAAGTCAATAATTCATTAGCTGTTCTGCTTTCAATAAAGAAAGCTTCATCATTTATATAGACTTGATTATTAATGTTCCATCATGTCTTCAATATAGATTTGGAATATTTCTTGAATTTGTAAGTTATTTCCTCTTTTTTTTAATAGGTGGTCCATAGTCCCATGACTATATCCCTTTGGATTCTTCAATTATTGATTCTTATTTCTATAATGCTCTTCTTCTTCAGTTCATAGATTTCAATTCAATAAACATTTATTAAATTCATATTGTTTGCCAGGCACTGAGCTAAGCACCTATGATATGAATAAGGAAAAGAAAGACAGACCCTGTCATCAAGGAATTTATAATCTGATGGGTGAAGACAATACACAGAAGGAATCTGGAAAAGGTTGGAAGAAAGTACACAATAAGGTAATTGGCTCAGGGGCATCATGATTCAGGGAGCTCAGACCAAGCACAGTTTCATGTGGAAAGTGGTGTAAGCTCCAAAATGCTGGTCCAGCCCTCTATAAAGGAATTATTTGAGTAGAGTGACACACTCTGCCATGCAGACCTCTAATTGGAGAAGGGAAGAGGTTGAGAAAGTTGAAAGATGTTAAGTAACTAAGATTGTGATTTCTATTGATCATCTGACCCTAGATAATCAGCTTATCCTTGAAGTTCATCTTGTTCCATGGAGTTCAAACCAAACCAAACTGCAGATGGGAAATAAAATCCCATAAATCCACAAGACATTCCTGGAAAGAGTTAGATTGAAGTGGGGCAGCTAGGTTGGCATAGTGAATAGAGCACTGACCCTAGACTCCAGAGGACCTGAGTTTAAATCTGGCCTCAGATGTTTAACACTTACTAGCTATGTTTCCTTGGGCAAATCACTTAAGCCTGATTGCCCTGCCTTCCCCCCTCCAAAAAAGACAAAAACAAAATAGAATTGAAATGAAGTTAGAGTTAGATTTCCATATATAAATGTGGCAAGAAGGGGTGTGTGTGTGGGGGGATGATATGGAAATGCCTAATTAGTTGATACCCCTCCAATTAATTGATCAAATTATGCAAGTAAGACATTTTAAGTTAAGTTTGTATACTCTTCTTGGAAATAAGTTTAGTGATCAATACAGAAGCTTCAATTTGCTCTACTTTTTTCTAGGTCCAATGTTCCCTTTTTCAAGTAGACTGGTCTGACCCACCTACACCAACTCCAGGACGTCCCTCTATTGGTTCCAGCCTTACTGCAGACAGCTTATTGCCTTAGCTCTACTATGACTCAGAACTCCTAAGCTCAAGAGATCCAGTTGATACAGCCTTCATCACAGCCGAGATTATAAGCAAGATTATAGTCTGCCCTATGTATTAATGTCTTAAATGAAGTGTAAGGAAGTCATATCCATACACTTTATGAAGGGAGAACAAATTATCTGCTCAAATTTTATAGAGAGCAGCAAACCTGTGATTGGCCAAGACTCAGTCAAAACTCAGGCGGCCCTTTTAAAAACAAAACACTTCAAAGGGTAAAAATAGATGACAGTACTAAGTGTGATATTTGTGAGCTAAAAAGAAAGCTAGCTCTACTCTTGGAAGCCAAAATATGAAAATGACTAGGTTCATCGATGCCAATTTGCTATCTCCCCAGAAGAGATCTCAGTCTAAAAAGAGTAGCATAAAAGCCCCACAAGGAGGGAAATAAAAGACAGGCACTCCAGTGCTTGGTTTATTAGTCTCCTGGTTCACATGTCTTCCCTACTTGTGGAGGTTTTTACTAAAATAATCTATATGAGTTCCCATTCTTCTCATTGATAATGTGTGTTTGGATTATGGAGAGGACAGTTGCTTTTTCTTCTTATTATGTCATTTCAACAATTGTTTAAATAGAACCACTTGTGTCTACTGGGTGACCATTAAAATAAACACCTTACTGAAGATTTTTAAATTCTAGAAATCCAATAAAGTACCTTGAACATTAGGGTAGTCATATCCTCTGGGGCCTAAATGAATTTCAATCAGAGGGCAGACCAGTAAGAGTAATCAATCAGAAAATAAAAAATTATTAGGTAGCTATTATGTGCCAGGTACTGTGTAACTTCTTAACATAAAATGTAATTCTATTGCCCTCTTTACCCATTTTATTTTTTAGATTGTTAATCATACATTTATCATAGTCTTATCCCATTGATAAGTTTTGTCAACTATCTCCCACCCCCTACTTTCTTTTCATCAAGCTTTGTTGATATCTGTGAGGATGAGCTTGCCTTCTTGCCTCAGAATCTTTAGTCAAATTACTAATTATCCTTACCCCTGAACATATACCTCTCTGGTTATGTTTCTTATATATATAAACACACACATACATACATATATATGTACATACATGCATACATACATATATATGTATATGTATTTGTGTACATATATAAGACAGAGGGGTGTGTGTATTTGTGTTACATATACACATCTACCCTTACATGTGTGTGTCTATGTCTGTCTATGTCTATATCTGTGTTTATATCTGTCTACAGAGACATAGAGAAAATGAGAGAAATTATGGTTTTTACTATTTTTTATATTATCCTACTCTTTGCATTTCACATTTCTCAAACTTCTTTCCTCCTTATTCCATCACTGATACTATTCTTCCAAGACTCAGTCTTGAAATATTCCAATCATCCATTGCCTTTGCTTCTATTAACATGTTGCTAAAATAAATTATAGGAAAGAGGAAAACATTCAGACTGGTTTTTCTACAATGTTGTGTTAAATAATATCAACTGAGGCCACATTACAGAAAGAAAAAATTTTACATTTCTCTAATGGATTCACTATTTCACTTATACCAGCAACTTTGTCAAAGTTTCTAATCCCAGGGCGGACTCAAGATGGTGGAGTATAGGCAAGACTTCCATGGGGCTCCGGCTTCCACCCTCCCCAATCCATGTAAAAAGGGCACCCTAAACAAACTTTGGAGCTGCAGAACACACAAAATGACACAGAGAAGATAACCTCCCCCTGGGGAAAGCCTGGGAGGCTGGCAGGAATCAGCCAGTGAAGTGCCCTGGGAGCCTAGCCCAGCCCCATACCAAGGCTTTAGCCCCAGGGGGGGCCTGACCAGCTGCTGGACAGAGAGACTCCAGATCAGCATCAGCTGTGGTCATTTGCAGATTTATCAACACATAGATGGAAGGACAAAGTGAGAGGTCAGTGCAGTCTGGACTTTGGGACCCAGTAAGTGGGAGTGTGTGGCTTTTGCCCCCGGGGTGAGAAGGCACTGAGACACTGGCACAGCCAGCCAGTGCCACTTGGCAGCTTCAGCTCCTGGCCTGAAGATTGTAGGGCAACCAAGCACCAGTCTGTGGGGTAATCACTCTCACTTTAACCTGCTTGTATCTGGATTGCAGTCTAGGGTGGAGGTCCGGGGGTGTGTGTCCAGCTTTCCAGAGCATGTAAAGACCTCAAAGAGGGCACCCATCTAATACCTCCAGCAGCTGAGAAAACCCCAGGGTTGGGGACAAAAATTCCCATGTCTGGTGGCAGAGTCGTACTGTGGCAAAAAGCCCAGGGATCAAGTGACTGAGGGGCAATATGACCAGGCAAAGGAAACAAAGCAAACAGAAGATTCCAACAATAGACTCCTATTTTGGGGACAAAAAGGAGCAAAGCATAGAACAGGAGGAAGACAGTGAAGTCAGAACTCCTGCACCAAAAGCTTCAAAGGAAAATAGGAGCTAACTACATGCCATAAAGCACCTTAAAAAGCAGATAAGAGAAGTGGATAAAAAATTGGGAAGAGAAATGAGAACAATGCAAGAAAATTATGAAATGAGAGTCTATAGCCTGACTGAGGAAAATAACACCTTGAAAAACAGACTAACTCAAATGGCAAAAGAGGCTCCAAAAGGTAATGAGGAGAAGAATGCCTTAAAAAGCCAAATTTGCCAGATGGAAAAAGAATCTCAAAAGCTCAATGAGGTGAATCATTGCTTCAGAATTAGATTGGAGCAAATGGAAGCTAATGACTTTATGAGAAATCAAGATGCTGTTAAACAGATCCAAACTAATGAAGGAATAGAAGGCAATGTGAAATATCTCATGGGAAAAACCACTAACCTGGAAAATAGATCCAGCAGAGACATAATTTAAAAATTACTGGACTATCTGAAAGCCATGATCAAAGTAAGAACCTAGAAATAATCCACCAGGAAATTCTCAAAAGAAAACGTGCCTGATGTTTTAGAACCAGATGGCAAAATAGAGGTTGAAAGAATACAGAGATCACCTCCTGAAAAAGATCCCCAAAAGAAAACTCCTAGGAATATTATAGTCAGGTTCTGGAATTCCCAGATGAAGGAGAGAATATTACAAGCAACCAGGAAGAAACAATTTGAACATTGTGGAAACACAATCAGGATAACCCAGGATCTGGCAGCTTCTACACTGTGGGATTGAAGGGATTGGAATATGACATTCCGGAGGTCAAAGGAGAGGGGATTAAAACCAAGATTCACCAACCCAGCAAAACTGAATATCATGTTTCAGGGGAAAATATGGTCATTCAGTGGAATATAGGACTTTCAAGAATTCTTGCTGAAAAACCCAGAGTTGAATAAAAAATTTGACATTGAGATACAAGAAGCAAGAGAAGCATGAGAAGATAAACAGGGAAAAGAAATCATAAGGAACTTATCAAAGTTCAACTATTAAAATTCCTACATGGAAAAAAAATAATTGTAACTTATGAAACATTTCTCACTAGTTGAAGGGAATATATATATATATACATATATATATATATATATGAGGGTATATGGGCATATGAATACATATGTGAATGTGTGTATATATGTTTACAGGTATACATAGATAGAGGGCACAGGACCAATTTAACAGGAAGGGATGATACTTAAAAGGTGAAATTAAGAGGTGAGAGAAGAATATAATGACAGGAGATGGGGAGAGACAGAATGGGGTAAACTATCTCATATGGAAGAGGGAAGGGAAAATGTTTACAATGGAGGGGAAGAATAGGAAGGAAAAAGGGAAGGGGTCAACATTATTCCCATTGAATTTGGCTTGAGGTGGGAATGAAATAAACCATAAATAGTGTATCTCACCCTCCAGGAGAGTAGGGGCAGAAGGTGATGAGAGGGGGGATGATGGAAGGGAGGGCAGGCTGGAGTGAGGAGGGAAGTTGGAAGAACCCATTTTTGAAAAGGGATAGTATCAAATTAGAGAATACAACAAGTGGGAGGTGATAGGAGGTAGGGGAATATATTCAGTCTTTTACAGTTATCTACTATGTTATTGTTTTGCATTAGCCACACATGTACAACCTATACTGAACTGCTTATCTTCCCCGTAAGGGTGGTTGACAAGGGAGGAAGGGAATGAATCTGGAATTCAAAATTTTGAAATCAATTATTCAAATATATATATATATATATATATTAATATGTGTGTGTACATATATATGTATATGCTATTATTAATACTATTTAACATGTAATTGGGAAATAAGATATACAGGCACTGGGGCATAGAGATCCACTGGAAAAGTCAAAAGGGGTATGGGAGAAAATATGGGAGAGAGCAGATTGGAGGAGCGTATATCTATGGGACTGCTATTTTTTGGCGATGGGTAGGGGAAAAATGGGGAGAAAATTTGTAACTTAAAATCTGGCATAAATGAATGATGTAAATCAGAAGTAAATAAAGCATTTGAAAAATTAAAAAAAAACAAGTTTCTAATCCCTCTTAAAATATCCTATGGCTATCCTTGCCCTATATATAAGAACTTTGCTTCATACTAAGACCAAAAGTCTAGTTCCAACTTTCCCTCCCCCTATTCCCCCATAACAAAGATGTATTTTGCCATTATCTCCTCCTTCATTCCTTTCACATGGGAATAACTGCCCCTTTTCCTTGTTAATATAAATTCCTCTACAAAGAAATGACCCCATTCCTTTTTCTTCTCCAGCAGTTTTTCTCTTCTATCATTTTCAGTCTCATTAATATTTAATCTCTTCCTGTCTGCTGGTTACTGCTTTGCTGTCTTTAAATATGCTGCTGTGTTACCTATGGTCAAAAAGAAAAAAAATCCCAATTTGACCTTTTTACATCCTCCACCCTGTCCTGATTTCTGTACTCAGATATCATCCTATATCACTCCTTGCTTTTTGGACAAAGTCCTTGAAGAAGCAACTTACAAATGATGATTTCACTTCCCTTTCACTCTTAACTCTTCATTCTCGTTTCTGATCACCCTTCAAATGAATCTGGTCTCCAAAGATATCAATGATGGCTGATCACTTAATTGCTAAATTACCATCCTTTTCTTATTCCTCATCTTTTTATTTTGCCTTTCTGTAATCTTTCACACTTTAATGTTGATAACTCTTTTTCTTTATTCTTTTGTTTCTTTATGTCTTCACAACACTGTTCTCTCCTGGTTCTCCTTGAACCTGTCTGCTGGTCATTCTAAGTCTCCTTTGTTAGATCTTCATTTACAATGTCCCTTAAGGATCTAACCTGATCATTTGTCTTTTTTTCCTCATTACTTTTTTTATGATTGAATGGATTCAATAATGATTTCTATATAATTGATTCCTAGATCTATTCATTCATCCCTAACCTCTATGCTGACCTCCAGCCTTGCATCTCAAACTTCATATTGAATATTTCAAAATACATGTACAAGCACATACCAAAGACTGAATTCATGTTTGCACCTAAATCCTCCTTCCTTCCTAATGATTCTACTATTATGAACACCACCATCTCCACAGTTTTATGGGCTTGTGAACTATCATTCTTCACTCCTCATTCTCTTCCATCTCCCATATTCAATTAGATGTCAAATCCTGTCAATTCTAATTTCATAATTTCTCATACACACAATATTTTATCTTCTCTGACACTATTACAACCCTGGTGAGGGCCATCATAGCCTCATGATTGGACTATTTTAATATACTGCTATTTGATCTGCTTTCCACAAGCTTGTCCCTACTTTAGTCCAAATTACTTATGTCTGACAATGTCATCATCCTATTGGAGGAAGTCCAATTACTCATGATCCCCCCTCAAATCAACCATAAAATATTATGTTTGTAATTTAAACCCTTCACAATTTTTCCTCTTTTTATCTTTCCAACCTTTGAAACCTTTCCCTCTCTGAATACTCAATGACACAGCAAAATAAATTTTCTTTCTGTTGCTACATCAAGATACTGACTTCTGAATGTACACATTTTCAGTGCTTGTGCCTCATGCCTGGAAGTATCTTCCTCCTTATCTCCTGGCTTTCTTGAGTTCCTTCAAATATCAATTTAAATTCTACCTACTACTTTGAAACTTGTCCAATCCCCTTTATCACTAGTGCCTTCCAACCTGAGATTATCTTGTATACACTAAACAATATTAAATGATGGCTTCCTTAAAAAAATGATCAAAGGACTGAGAAACATTTTGTACTATGGTGGGTATTAAGGATGAATGAATCTAGTTGTGGAATATAATACACATAATAGATCTTAAGAATTAGATTTATGTTAGTAGGTGTGACTATCCTTTCTATTTTTTCTCTTTCTCTATTTGTCTCTGTCTCTCTGTCTCCATTTCTCTTTGTCCATATTTTCCTATCTCATTGCTTCTCTATATCTGTACATCAGTCTATCTCAGATTCTCTTCTTTCTGACTCTTTCAAATGCTAAGGAGAATAAATGCACAAAAAATAAAGGGGAAATTGATAACAGTAAATTGCTGGGATAAGTTGTTCCTGGTCAAGTAGCTCTGTTACTATTATAAATTTTCATTCTGCAAAGAATTTGAATTTCTTGTAATCTTCCACTGCTCTCTGTAATAAATATTGAAATAACTTGTTCATCTTAGTTGTGAGTCACATAACATCATTGTGTTTAGTGTTTCAGGAATTTTCATTAGTGAAGTGTAGATGGAGATTATCTTGGCTATTCCATTCTACAAATAAATGGGATTATAAATGTCTATTTCTTTTCCCTTTCACCAAAAATGACATTGAGAATGAACAGATGTCACATTTTTTTACATTCACTGTCACTTGTTTCCTTGAAATTATGAATGAAGGTACCAGAAACCTATTAATGACCATGTTCTAAAAAAAGCCAAGTTCTATAAAAAAAATCAAGAAAAAATACAGATTACTACTTTCCCACTCCAGTTTGATATATATTATATATCACAATGTATACATATTACATGGATACAGTTTATATATTTAGCATATGTCTACTTTACACTATATTATTTATACACATATCTTCTAGGACATAAAATATATAAATATATGCATAAACTTTACATATGTATGTTTACATACATGTATGTATTCACACACATAATGCCACAAATCCAAATATATATCCTATAAATTTCCATCCAGAGATGGAAATAGAAATTGTCACAGAAAAATAAAGTTACACTTTCTTAATAATACATTATCTCCTCATATTACCAAGGATAAAGAAGTATCTGTAAAGCTGAAAGCACCTTCCTTCCTGCAATGTTGGAGATGTACCTGCAATGGTTTGATGTTAATGTGTTATGATGCTATTTTTGAAGCATCCAGCAGAGGGCTCTAGCAGCATTAAATAAAATTGAACATGGATTTGAGCATCTTCAGCAGAATGTAGGGATCCATCAGCATGCCAAAATTATATGGGACCAAAATAAAGTAGTGATGGATTCATTTAGTAGCCAGCTGAGTCTAGAGTTGTAGTTACTGTGTGTGCAATTACAAAGCTGTTTTCAGAAATTCATATATTTTCCCCAATTATATATTCTAAAATCTAAATAGTGTAAAAACATTATATATCCAGATGTAGTTTGTAAAAATATCACAGCATTTTGAAGTGACATATTCAGGAGAAACATATGATTCTAGTTCCCAAAACACTATTGTTATTTTAAGAAATAATAACAATAATACATTCTTGCTAATTCCAGTGAACCACAGTGTATATCATCTGCTTTCCAAACCAAGCAGGATTATCGTCATTATACTAGAAATTTCATAGACTAAAACTCTTTGAAAGTATCAGGACCATTTGCAGCCAGCTTAATAATAACAGTTGCTACTATAATTGTGGCCAATTATAGTTTTCTAAAAACATCTAGTTTGCTAATATAATGGAATCGATAATAAAATCATATTATATAGGAACTTAGGTAGTGCAGTGGATAGAACACTGAACCTGGAGTCAGGAGAATCTGACTTCAAATCCATTCTTAGATAATTCTTTGCTAAGAAAATCACTTTACCAATATCTGCATGAATTTCTTCATCTGAAAAATGGGGATAATAAAAGCAATAACAAATAGTAAACAGTAAAAATAACGTCCCCCAGTTGTTCCGAAGATAAAATATTTTTATAATGCTTTGCAAATCTTAAATGCTTTATAAATGCTAGTTTTATACTTATCATCATTACTACTACTACTATTACTAGGAAAATCAGGACTACTCAGAAAGTTCTTTAAAGTATAGGTAGCAAACTATTTCAAAATTATTTGAATGTGAAATTTAATTTTTGAGATAATGATCATTATTCTCCATTTCTATTGTCCACCATTTTTTTCCCCACAATGGAAGCAAGGCCTGAGGCCTCTTTGTGATTTATCAGTCTTCATTCTGTCACTCACTCTTTCTAAACCATATATAGGAATGTTTCTCACCATTTTCCCTGTTCTTACATTTTCATTGAAATCACCAAGTATCAAAGCATATATTAAATTAAAGGGGGAGGACATTTTCATAGTATTTCTCTGCCTCTACATCTTCAGTAACATATTTTGGTTTATATGCTGCGATTACTTTCATGGTTGTCATGTGGGAGATAATTGTCAAAAGTACAGCAATTCAAAAATGTACAAATGTCCTATGAAATAGTGCTTCTTATTGCACTTGGGCATATGATAAAATGGACGCAACTTGTTTTGTGTGTGTGTGTGTGTGTGTGTGTTTGTTTTCCTCTCCAAAGAAACCTTATGAGCTATCCTTCCATTTAGCTAAAATTACCATCTGTTCTGTGGTTTCATTTTAGTGGCAATGTCAAGATTCATATGACTTTACTCTTTCAGTTGTATGTTCAGTGTGCCATTGGCTAAGGGCGCAAGATTTACAGTACTTGGGTAATTTAATGTGTAAAGATTGAGATAACATAGTAAATTGCTTTGTAAAACTTAAAACCATATGTAAATAAATTATTATTTAAAACTACATGAATTTGAAGTACCCTTGATCACTTTTCTATTACTCTGATTCTCTCAAAGAAGAACTTGAAATGGGGCCATGAATAACTGAGGGACATCTTGCATTTTCATTTGTTTCATAGATTGCTATGGGGAACAAATTTAGTGCCAAATATCCAGCCTGAAATAAGCATTTCTTTATTTATCTAGGCTAGTACTTGGACTAAAGGTCTTTCAAGTATAGCACAGTCACAGTTTTAAATCTACTGACAGCCTGTGACAACTGAGAGTCACTTCCATGACAATATGAAAAATGAGGCTAGGAATTTTTGATGAAAAAACACATGCATGTGCACATGCACATACACATAATCATAAAATTGTTTAGGGCATAATGGGACCTTAAAAATACATTAATACAATGATGTAAATTTATACATAAAACAAAAAAAATAAAATTCTGGATATAGTAAGTTCAATGCAAAAAGTTACATAGTCAGTTAGTAGTAGAGTTGGGACAAGAATACATGCCCTCAGATTCATTCCTATATGTTTTCAAATTCATATTTTTAAATTAATGTATGTTTTATATACTTCCCCAAATTATTATTTACCATTTGAAGGATATAGTATGAAATATATTTCCAAACCAAATTTATATACATATATATTTGTGTATATATATAGTGTGTGTGAAAGTGTATGTTAATGTATTATTTATATGTAAAACAAAATTTGAATATATAATGCATAATTCAATATATTCAATATATACATATATTAAATTCAATATATAATTCTGTACATCTGTATACATTTTCTAACTCTTAAAATATGCCAATATAATTCATTTAAATATTTAAAAAATAAATATCATCATATTTAAAAGCTGGGAAACAAGAAATCTAAAAATTTTGTTATACATTAAAAGTTTTTTTGTAATATAGCTATAATAAATTTAAGGAAAATTCAATAAATATATTTTAATAGAAAATTTACATTTTGTATATATTTATTACAAAAGACTCTTAATTACTATGTAGTCATTAGTCCTTTCAAGGTAAACAAGAAAGCAGGTTCATGGGGTACACCTTAGATATGAAGATCTAAGAACATAAACTTCTATTTAGAAACATGACTTCAGAGACTGATTATGGGGAAGAAAGTAAATAAGATAAATTAGCATTTGTGGAAATTGCCACTTGGTTATGGAACAGGATCAAGATAGCTATAAAATTCTGGATTATATGATAACTCTAGTAAATTCTGAAAGCCAAGTTTGATTGCATCAAAATCTTTTCTTTTACCAGTAAATTGAACAGCTATATTGATGGTATAATGTGACCTCTAGTTTTTGCAAACCATAGTTCTGTTGCATTGATTTTCTACAATACTAGGTCCTAAAAAGTAACAAATTGACAGTGTTTTAAGTTCTTAATCCTATATCAGGAGGCAGTATGGTATATTGGAGTGAAAGCTTACTTGGAAGTTTAGAAGACACGGGCTTATGTTTGACCACCGACATTGGGTATGTGCTTTTGTGGAAACCCTTTAATTTTTCATTATTTGCAGCACCTCTCTAAGACTCAAAATTGTAGAAATTTTGTTAGAAAATTTCTTCTGTTAGAAACAATTTTATCACTGGAAGTTTCATAAGCCAATGTAATTACTGGTCTCATTAAAAAATTCTACAACCAATCACTTATGATTAAATATAATTCTTTATCACTGATATTAATCATGTAGATCAACTGAAAATCAATGACTGACAGCTTACACTCAATTTGTGCATTACTAATAATATGTTACAGCTGCTAACTATTTTTGATAATATTCCAACATTTAGAGGGAGGCCTAAAAAATTCCCTTTATTGGAATGCCTCACACATGGTAAGTGCTTAATGAATGTTCTTTGAATTGAAATTATGTAACTATGGATATATGGATAATAGAGTAGACTCAACTAACTTAACATAGAGTTACAAGTATTATATTTATGAGCAGATCAGTCTCTAGAAATCTTAGTTTATTCATTTGTAAAATGAGACATTCCTTCACAGTGTCCCTCTCAGAATAACATTATGTGATGAGTTACATGTTCTTTAGCTCTTTATTTTTAACGTAGAATTTCTGCCATCTTTACTGTCAAAGGACTAATTAATTCTCTTTTGTAATTTTAATGATTATACTTATTTTTTTCCATTTTTTAACTTTCCTTTGGTGTTCTTCTTGCAACTTACTCATTTACTTGATTACTATGATTTTACTTCAACAAAGTCTCTCATCTCTAGTTTTATTACAACTCCTTTAGTCAATACCTGGATTATTTTAGCACTGTCTTAGTGTATCTTCTGCCTCCAATCTCTTAGCCTTCAATTCTTTCATTACAAAAAAAGACACAGATTCATGTGCCTAACTCAAAGATGCAAGTTTACCACTCTTTTGCTTCAAAATTTTCAACATTGGGGTTGCTAGGTGGTGCAGTGAATAGAACACTGGCCCTGGAGTCAGGATTTGAGTTCAAATCCAAACTTCAGAGACTTAACACAAAAACTAGCCATGTGACCTTGGGAAAGTCACTTAACCCCAATTGTCCTACCTTCTCCCCTACAAAAAAAGCAAATACAAAAAATTCCATATTCTGATTCTTTCCTATCAACAACAAACTGTTACCTTCCTGCTTTCTCTGCTGTCTAATTACTTCCTTTCCACATCATCTATGTTCCACACAAAATATACAAATCACCAATACTTGCACATACCCTATATTTGCTAACTTTGTGGTTGTTCCTCTTCTTGGGATATTTTCCAAACTCAGAATTCCTGTGTGTTGATATTCTATCCATGCTCTGAGGCTAAACTTAAATAATACTGCCTCTGTAATGACTTTTCTCATTCTACTCAATTTGTCCTGTAGTGTTTTTTTTTTTAAAGCAATCGGGGTTAAGTAACTTGCTCAAGGTTACACGGCCAGTTATTATTTCTGGGTGTGGTGCTGAGTATCTGAGCCCGGATTTGATCCAGGTCATCACAACACTGGAGCCGGTGCTCTTAAGCAATTGGGGTTAAGTAACTTGCTCAAGGTTACACAGCCAGGTGTTTCTGGGTGGGTGCTAAGTGTCTGAGCCTGGGAATCGATCTCCAGGTCTTCTCAACACTGGAGCCGGTGCTCTTACTCGCTGTGCTACCTGGCTGCCCCCCCATAGTGTTCTTAATAAGACATTGCTTGCATTTTCCCCCCTATCCATTTGTTATTTATTCATTTGTGTTATGCTAACTTGCTAAGTTATTCTAAGTTCTGTGAGTTCTGTCCATGTGTTATTTATTCCCCATAACTATCCATATTGTATAGCAAGTAGGGAGATGGATTTGGAGTTGGGAAGAGTTGGTAAAAGCTGTGCCTTTGACAAACATTTTTTTATGACCATAGGTAGATCATGTAACCTCTTATGGAAGAAAAAAAAATAATCAGTAGCTTTTATTGTGTCAAAAATCTACAGAGACAAATTTATTCGTTATCTTTAAAGCATTTATTTTTATTCTGAGAAAAAGAAATGCAGAAAGGGTAGTTTCACTATGCCTTTGAAAAGCTCACTAACCATTTTCCATTTTATTTAAGTAATTTTCTATTTACAAATTGTAGGGCTTAAGAATAGAGACAGCATTTTATAGCAAGATTAAAACAAATGTTCAAAACTGAGGCTAGAGGTATAGAGTAACTTGAACAGAACAACAATAACCTAAACTTGGAACAGCTTTGGAAATCAGTTTCCTAAATCAATTCAGTCCCTTCAGGGGTTACAAAAGAATTAGAACTCTTAATGACATTAAAAGGAGGCTACTACTCTTGTCCAATCACTAATGCATTTTCAGACAGATTTTTACATGGATTTTTATTTAATTTACTTTTATAAATGAGTTAAGACTTTGATAAAGTTGTCACATATGATTGCACAGCAAAACTTTGTTCTGATAGTATGGATAAAGAAATGCTCATGAAGTTTTTATTCATCCAAGACCTAAATGACAGCAGAGTAAATACTGTAAAATAATATTATAATTTATAATTATTCAGAAGAAAAACAGAAGAGGGATAATTATGTTTCTGCACTCTCCACACTCCAGGCAAACCTCAAAAACTGAAAGTTGCAGATCGGTTGCCAATCTACATCAGTATAGCAGATTCCCACATAGGAAGCTTTCTAAACTGTTTAAATATTTCTCATTCTGGTGTACAAAAAAAGCAGCCAAACACACATTAAAAACTCTCTAGTCACACAGTGTAACAGTCAGCAAATAATAAACACTTAAGAACCTGATTTCACTTCAAATTAAAAAAATAACCTGTAATATTGCTATTTTACTAATAACAATAATGTCTAAATTACAAGGAAGTACAGAAATTGTTATAATAATTGATGCAAACACATCTTTGTTAGTGCTTCTCAAACATAAATATATGAAAAAGAGGAAGAAGGTTATTTTAGTATATGTCCTGTGAAACTTTAGTCTGATGCATTTTGATAAGGCAGAGGCATTTTATGGTCACTACTCAGTCTTCATTTGTATAAATGGATTAATTACTTTTCATCATTTTTTTTAATCTGGCAGATCTATTTTGTGATTTCTCTGACTTCTCCACCATGCCTCATTAACTCATTATTGATAAAATTCATCATCCAGGAACATCCTATCAGCCTTGGTACTCAAAGTTTTCACCATTCTCTGTTTCTCTGATCAGAGAGTGGAGTCTTGAATTCCAAAACTCCATATAAGGAAAGAGATCAATTTAGAGATCTTATCTCTCACCTGACTGCACTAACTTTGGTACCTCTCTGACTTCTCCACCATGCTCCCTCATCAGGAATCTTCTCCATCTCCCTCTTCCCCATCACACCCTGAACTTTTTAACTCCCTTGTGTGCACCATATCTTTCCCTTCTCTACATTAAATTGTAAGCTCCTCTAAAGCAAAGGTTGTCTCCCTTTTTCTCTTTCTTTCTTTCTTTCTTTCTTTCTTTCTTTCTTTCTTTCTTTCTTTCTTTCTT
>NW_027186315.1:9760715-9774188 GCF_028583685.1 Petaurus breviceps papuanus
TTTTTTTTGAGGGGGCAGGGCAGGGCAATTGGGATTAAGTGACTTGCCCAAGGTCACATGGCTAGTAAGAATTAAATGTCTGAGGCCAGATTTGAAATCAGGTCTTCCTAACTCCAGGGCCGGTGCCTTACTCATTGAATAACCTAGCCAACCCTAGTCCCATCATTATTAAATTATTTCTCTTGGATCTACTTTCCAGGTCATTTGTTTTTGTAATAAGGTCTTTTACATTTTCTTCTATTTTGTTCATTGTTTTGATTTTATTTGACATACTTGATGTCTCATAGAGTCAATAATTTCCCTTGCCCAATTCTAATTTTTAAGGAATGATTTTCTTCAATTAGCTTCAATTACCTCCTTTTCCAATTGATCAAATCTACTTTTTAAAGAATTGTTTTCTTCAGGCAATTTTTATCTTTTTCCAAGCTGTTGACTCTCTGTTGCATACCTCTCATTTTGTTTCTCAATTTTTCTTTTACCTCTCTTATTTGACTTCAAAAATCCTTCTTGCGTCCTTCCAAAAAAGCATTTAGGGCTTGAGACCAATTGATATTTATCTATGAGGTTTGGTATATACGTATATTGTCAATGCTGTCCTCTTCTGAGTTTGTGTTTTGATCTTCCATGTCACTGTAGTATCTCTCTATGGTCAATGTCCATTTTTACTTCATAGTCATCTTGCTTGCCTATTTCTTGGCCTTTAAAGTTGAGCTGTCCTGCTGCAACACAGAGGGCACTTTTCCAAGCTTCTTGTCCTGGGGGCCAGGGGCCTGGTTACTGGCTTTGTGAGTTTAGGCTTCAGAAGCTGGAGGTTGTAAGGGTCTGGCAGCCTACCTGGTGCTGAACTGGGGTCCTAGTGATAGTGTCTGGCATGTGCTGTGGCCTGGTTGAGTTTTTCTGCATTTCCTACACTGAAGCATGTGGATGTCTGGTATCTGTTTTCTCTGCACTGGGCTGAGGAACCTGAAGGTCTGGCATCCAGAAGATAACCAACAACTCTGGGCCACACTAAAGAATGTGGAAGCCTGTAGTCTGGAGGACACCAGCCCCCAGAGTGTGCTGAAGAACTTGGAGATCTAACCACCACAGGACACCTACTTGCCCAGGGCTGTGCTGAAGCATATGGTGGTTCTCTGAAATAGAGTCTGCCAGTTCCCCTGGATATTCAAAGGCCCATGGGGTGTCCTGAAGTTTTTGTTTGCCTGCTTCATCACACTGGGATTTAGGACCTTCTATTGTATTTTTGAGATGTGGCTTCCTGGGCCACTTCATGTTCTGGAATATACTCCCCTTTTACCGAAGTAAGATGGACCTTTCTTGCTGATCCTCTACATTTTGTGGGCTAAAAGAATCCTCCACCTTGTCTTTCTGCTGGCTATGTTCTTCTAGAATTTGTTCTGGGGCACTGTTTAACGATTGTTCACAGTGAATAGTAGAAATCAACAGTGATTTACTGTTTACTCCACCATCTTTGGTCTCAGAAGCCTGGCAATTGATATGTTTAAGGCATTCTTTGCACTGACTTTTTACCACTTGGCCTAGTTTTTTTTAAGTAATATTTTCTTTAGTATTTTTTCATGTATTTTGACTCATTTTTAAATTGATTTTCTTGCATCACTCTGATTTCTCTTTCCAGTTTTTCTCTACCACATTTACCTGATGTTCAAAATCCTTTTTGAGCTTTTGCATGGCCTGAGAAAAATTCATATTTTTCTGGGGGCTTTGGATGTAGAAACTTTGACTTTGTTAACTTCTTCTGAATGTATGTTCTGATCTTCCTTGTCACTATAGTGACTATGGTTAGAATTTTTTCTGTTGCTTAATTTTTTTCACAGTATATTACTTGACTTTTAACTTAGTACTATTCTTCCAGGTCAGAGTGTGCACTATCCCAAGCTTCAGTGATCTTATGCAGCTGTTTTCAGAGATACTTCTAGGGACTTGTAAGTTTTCACTTATTCCAAGGTGGTATTAATAAGGAGAGCTTTTTGCTAATGTTCCTGCCCTGTGCTCTGATCTGTGAGTGACCACAAGCACTCTCTTCTGCCCTGGAACTGGAGGAGGGTCCCCACTCCACTGTGACTGCAATCTCGGGTGTGCTAGTATTCCTGCTCACTCTGGGATTGCCACCCTGAACTGGAAATCAGATCTGAGTATGAGCAAAACAACAGAATCTTGCTTCAGTGCTAGCAAAAAGAACCCTATAATTTCCTTTTGATTAGTTGTTCAGTCAATTTACTATCTGTGTTAAGAGAGCTTATAATACCATGCACAAGGACTGCTGCTGTGGACAGATGTTAAGGTTCTAATTACATAGCATAGTGAATACTCTATTCAATAACAAATGAGAGCAAAACATTCACAGAGAATCAAGGTACAGCATTCACAATGTTACAACTTATCACAGAAAAATAAAAAATACAGCATTCACAATGACTTATCACCAAAATGGCTACTTAGTTTTCACCAAAGTGGTCATAGTAGTTTTTAACAAAGTGAAATATTTTTTTTTTATTTTTAGCAATTGGGGTTAAGTAACTTGCTCAAGGTTAGATGGACAGTTATTTCTGGGTGTGGTGCTAAGTATCTGAGCCCGGATTCGATCCCCAGGTCATCCAATCCCCATCCGAACACTGGGGTGCTCTTACTCACTGAGCCACCTGGCCACCCCTAAGCAATTGGGGTTAAGTAACTTGCTCAATGTTACACGGCCAGGTGTTTCTACATGGGTGCTAAGTGTCTAAGCCTGGAACTGATCCCCAGGTCGTCCTGACACTGGGGCCAGTGCTCTTACTTGCTGTGCTACCTGGCCGCCCCAACAAAGTATAATCTTTTAGTAACTCAATCACTCAATCATCCTTAAGGAGGCTTGGGACACAAAATATAATAATCAAAGTTCTCTACTCATGGGGCACACTAAGTTACAACTTAGTTATTATTCAATCATCAGTCACTACTCAGTCATTAGTCACTACTCAATATCCTCTTAAGGGGTAGTGGAAAATGCACAGGCAATACACCCCTTGGTATGAGAACTCAACCCAAATGATCAACATAGAAATCAGCACTGAACCACAAACAAGGTCCAAGAAGTCAGCAAGAATAATCAGTAAAGTCCCAGGACCTCCAAAACCCTCCTCCAGGACTTCTGTAAACATACAACCAGAAAATCCTCTTTCAGAGCTTCCAGTGAGGTCCAAGGGCTTCTGTACACAGCATCACAAACAAACAAACATCAACATAGACAGAGCAGACAAACAGACTGCTGGGATACCACAAGTATTCTCCTTGACTGTGCCACCACAAGAGTTCTCTTTTCAGTTCCTGCTGTCTCTAGCCCTGGGGCTTTCCTTATATAGTCATTAGCTCCTCTCCAGGAGTTCAAAATTTGTAGAGTTCACACATTCTGTTTCTTAACAGACTGAAACAATGTGTTAATTCAATAGCTGAAAAAAGGTGCGAACTACTTCTGTGCTTGTCATTACAGAGCTCCAGAAGCAGCCATTGCCACTACTGATTCAATGACTCCCAAGGCCTGCTCCTAGTTAGCTAGGGACCAGTCTATGCTTGCATGGCCTGTGTTGGCTTGCATTTCTATCTCATCCTGGTGCAATAGACCTTTCCTGACAACTTTTGAAGTTGTCTTTGGCTGGAAAATTGTTTCACTACACTTTTTCTAGGTTCTGCCATTCCAGAATTTGTTTAGAGAATTATTTTAAAAGTGTTTGGAGAGGTTTAGGGGGGGCTAAGTTGAATCTCTGCCTTTATACTGCCATCTTGTCTCCATCCTCCAAGTTTTATTTTCATATAAACAAACAGCTAAATGTGCAACTATACTATATCTTCTGTGACTGGGTATTAATCCTACTTAATCTATCAAAATTACACATTAGGTATTCCTCTCTGATTTATAATCTCCCTCCTAATAAGAAGATAAAAAATTTTTATGCTGTGATTAAATAATTTTGTAGTTATGAATCAGAAAAATAATACTTTCTTTGTGTTTTCTTTTCTAAATGACCAGGATAGAGTTGGAAAGATAAAAAGTAATGATTATATAATTGCCTTTGAAAACATGAATTAATTTTATAAGCAGCTATAGACATTGTTTTTTCCTTCTACAAAAAAAGAGCAAATTTTCAAGAAAAGTAACAGATAGAGAAAAAAAACATTGAATTTGCATTTCAGTGATATTTTGATAATGTAATTACTTGGAATCAGAAAAAA
This sequence comes from Petaurus breviceps papuanus, assembly GCF_028583685.1. Classification (NCBI taxonomy): domain Eukaryota; kingdom Metazoa; phylum Chordata; class Mammalia; order Diprotodontia; family Petauridae; genus Petaurus; species Petaurus breviceps. The sequence continues at coordinate 9,764,943 of NW_027186315.1, forward strand.
AAGCCTCATTCTTTTATCCAATGAATCTCTATAACAACATAATGCTTCCTTCTATTATTATACAGTTAAAAGTCAATTGCTGAATATACTATACAAAAATATTTCATAAATCTTAATATTATTGATGAAATAGCAGTGTTGGTCTCTTCATTAATTAACACAAAACAATGATGTACACAGGCCAACTTTTTCTCCCTAATGAATATACTTGACACTCTGTTTAGAAAAATAGAATGAACAGGTATATTGGATTAAAAAGAAATCATTTTTAGAATGGATTTTCAAAAAAAGTGCCTTGTTAATGGGATAGACAAATATTTATGTAGAAATATTCTCCTAACCTCTTTGTTTCATTTACATTATTATTTTAAAGATAGGCTAATAAATTTAAATTTTAAAATAGGTGGTATTTGTGTGTTAGGTGGGTGGAAACATCATCAATCATTCTGTTATTTATGTAAAATAACAAATAGCATTTTATATCGTAGGCCTTTCCCTTGAATAAGTGGCATGTACTAGAATTGATGAAAATAAAAGATGAATGGAATAGTAGAGGTCATCTAAAATACTCTCCTTCAATTCAGAAATCACTTACAAAGGATCTGACAAAGACGGTCACTCCACCACCCTTTGATTCAAGTGATTCGAGAATTCAGTATTTTTCTAAGAAATTCTTTTCATTTGACTGGCAACACGAATTTACTTAAAAACAACTCTCTTAGCTGCTATCTGCCTCCTTTTAAAATTTGACCCATCAACCCTGCTGGTTTGAATGTAAAGGACAAAGAAGTAAGCTTTTACATGTGTTAACCAACCCCCAAATATTTTGAAATATATTATTAGTTTATCCCATCTCTCTTTAATTTACTCATTTTCCTTTTCTGACTAGTTTATAAATGGTTTATTTTCTAGATTCCTCATCATCTTGCTTGTTCTGCTACAAATAAACTTTAGTTTTTCAGTGTTTCATTTAAAATGTGGTACTCAGAAAGGATAACATACTAGACATATCTTCAAATTAGTGCAACATAATAAAAGAACTATAAGTGTATTTGATTGGAAATCACACAAATTGAATCTGTATGGTGGTTTAGAGATCATAATGCCCAGTGTTCTCATTTTGCATGAAAGGAATCTGAAATGCAGAAAATTAAAAAAAAAACTTGTCTAAATCACACCACTAATTAATGGCATATGTTGGTTTGAACCAAAATCTCACTCCTCCCTATTCCCAGTGATGTTTTTTTTACATAGTTTTACATGATATTCTTAACAAGAATAAGGCAGATTAAAAAAATTGAAAAAAAGAATTATGGCAAAATTATACAGTTAAACAGGAAAACAAAAATCACAATAAATTGAAAACAATAAACAAGGATTCAACAAACCCAAAAACATAAAATAATTCAGAAGAAGCACTCTTTTTGATATAAACTTCCTGACAAACTATATTAAAAATTGTCTAAGAAAAGGCAAAATAAAATTAAGAATGTTTAGACCTGCATCTCATACTATATTCCACAAAATTCCTAAGTAGATTTTCTTACTGAAATAAAAAAAAATCATACAATACAAAATTTTGAGGAAAAAGAGATATCTTTCAACATTATGACTGTGAAAAAATTCTTAACTGAAAAAGGGATAGAGGAGAGTACAAAAGATCCAATAAATGATTTTTGTTACTCAAAATTGAAACTATTTGGCACAAATAAAACCAATGTAGTGAGAGTAAGGAGACAAGATTGCAGGCACTCATTGATTTTACTCTTACCTTCTACTCACTTCTTTCTTCTCTCTAATCATGCTTTTCAATCTCCTTTTGAGTTTAATAATTTATGTCTGATCTTTTTTTTTAATGGTTCTACACCTCTTTCCTAAGCTATCTTCTCTTCTTCACCAAAACTCTTTCTTGATTATCTCATCAGCTACTGTTAATTCCATGGTCAAAACTAAGCCAACTATAAAATTAACATGTCTAGAATTTGTCTCTCTCCTATCATTCAGTTAGGTATTTCTAGTTGCCTGAAGAACATCTTTAGTCTGAGATATCTCAAACACTCTCTTCATAATAGTGACACATTTTTCCCCACCACTCAGTTTTATAACCTAGAGATTTCCCTTAGGCATAGACTCTTATTGAAGCCTGTATCTAATCAGTTGTCAAATCTTGTGATTGTATGATAGGACTGTCCTAAGTGGTCTCTGTTTTCATCTCCTCCTATACCCTTTCACTTTGTAATCTCATCAGGTCTTATAGAGCCTGTCAGTTCTACCTCTCCAACAACTGTCACATCTATCCTTTTATCTGCAGGACACTAATCATGGACATGGCAGATAAAGATCCAGCAAAGGAGATTGAGTAGTAGCAATAAAATAAGGAGGCTACAGAGAGGTCAATAAAAACTAGGATTCAGAAAAGATATTGTGATTTGGCAATTAAAATAATTTTGGAGAGAACAGTTTCAGTTAAAAGATGAAGTCTGAAGTCAAATTGTATTGAGTTAAGAAGAAAGTGAGAAGAAGATAAATGAAAAAAAATTTGTAAAATGTCTTTTGAGGACATTACAGAGGGAAGGAGAATGATGTCATGAGAGCTCACAGGGATAGATGAATGGATGACTAAAATGAGCTTCTTTTTTAGTGGGGGAAGACATGGACATGTTTGTAGGTAACAGGGAAATAACATACAGATGAAGAGAGATGGAAGATAAGTTCTCCATGAAAGACCCCAATATTTTCTTCAGTGAAATATAAGGCAAAATTCTCACTTGAAGGGGGTGAGGAGAAAGATATAGGAAACTTGAGGAAGGATGAAAATATTTTTAAAGTCACTGTGGTGTTTGATAGTAAGTAACATCTGATACACTGCTGGATTTCTACTCCATAGTACAGGATGCCCAAATGCCAGATACCCTTTGATGTCTCTTCCTACTGTTTTTCTTTTTACTGTTTATTTTGCCCCCCTTTCCCTATTAGTTGGTAAAGTGGCTTGAGGGTAAAGTTCGTCACTCTTATTAATTGTGTTTTCCAGCACTTAGCACAGTGCAGGGCACATATTCGTTAATTAATAAATTTTAGTATTTAGTAGTTTAGCAGTTAATAAATATTTATTGGACTGGATTGGCCATTAAAAATGACCTTATTTCAGTAAGGGCCAAGTTAAGATTACATAACTTTATTTTATCATTATGGCTTGTTTTTCCCCCAGCTTCACTGATCAACAAAAAAAGCATCAAATAGTGAGAATGATCCACAATTGAGGTCTGGGAAAGCAAGATTGATGTTAGGATAATGATACAAGGGTTATGAAGCTTGTATAAATGAAAAGAATTTTCCTATGCCAGGGTCATTCTCTTACTATTTGTATTCTAGAAGGGTAACATACATACACTTGTAATAGATTTCAAGAGATGGAATTTTAAAAAGAATACAGTAAAAACCCCTCTAGATTCCCATTGAATGAAGCTTCAAAATTAGATATTGAATTAAGAGGGAAGAGAGATTTTCACCGAAAACACAAATAATTCCCTGAAGGAAGAAAAGCATAAGTGTCTAAACAAACTAATGTGGATAAAAATTTAAATAGGTATTTTTTTAAATAAAGATAATGGAAACTTTAATTAGTCACAACAACAACAAAAAGGATATTAAATCATAACATACACAGAAGATACTGCAAGCTGATTCAGCTGAGAAAAATCCCCTTGGTCTTCTAGTCGTCCATTGGTTTTGCCAGACAACATCAGAGAACACCTGAAGACCATTGCTGTTGCTTTGTACTCAGGTAACCAGAAAGTTATATCAACAACTTGGGCCTTTAGCCCCCAGAGCAAATTATGTATATATGATGATGTCAAGGTCTCCTTAAGGACATACTGGCCTAATTTGCATAGGAAAAGGAATTAGGATGTTGTTCCTTCCATATTTCAGCTCTTAAAGTTCCTTAAAGACTGTTAGAGTATCTTTCATCACTAAAAAATGAATTTAGGGTTCTTATGATGTTAGAATTGTTTTAAGAAATCTATCAATGAGTTCAAATTTTTAAAAGATACACCCAAGAAACACCATGAAAGTTTTACCCTAGTGAATCAATGTGCATTTAAAGTGCTACTGAATTCTAAAAGGATATATCACAGGAGCACATTGGTTGGAGCTAGAGATCTATGATTAGAAGTGCCTGTGGACATACAGAGTAGCTCAGAATTTGGTAACTTTTCTTGAGACCACAGTACAAAAAGGTAGTAGGTATTATATTTATTTAACATAATAAACAATTTAACATAATTTAACATAATAAACAATTATTTAAACTATTTTGAAGTGCTGAAGGAGAGTAGGGATTTAGACATAGTTACTCATTCAGACACATTAGAATTCTCTCTAAAATAAAGGTTTTTAAAAATAATTTCTAAAAGACATATATTGCTTTGATGCTCAGATTTCAATAAGGCTGTCAAAGTTGTACATGAAAATCATATGCAAAATTCAACAGGCAAAGAGTTGGGAGTTGTAATACTTCTGTCACAAAGAATGAGGGGAAAATTCAACAATAATACCCTTTACTAGGATGAGTGAAAGGGAAATATACAGGTTCTATATGTCTGCATTACTGTGATCTTAGAAAACTTCAGAAAGAGATTTGGAGTAACACTGAAGAGAGAATTCAATCATGTATGAATTTATATACTAAATTAGATAAAATTGTCTAGGAATAAAAACAAAAGCTTCCTCTAAAAATGTCAAAATAGGGCAGAGAGGGGAAGAAGAGTACAAAACAAAAACGTTAGTAGAAGCAGATAGACATTTGTTATGAAAAGATCCCTAGAGGTATCAGAGAGTTTGTCTTTTTTGTTATTTTTATAAGGCATATCATAGAAAAATGTGCTATTTATTTCATATTTACCAGAATTTTGCTGATTTAATAAAAATAAAATTTTATTTGTTCTTTAAAAAAAATCTAATTAATCTAGTCCAGCCTTCCTTATAGAACAGAACCTTGACTCTGTCTCTTACCTTTCAGTAGTTGAAGTATATGGATATTGCTGTGGCAGTTACTAAGAGGAAAAAATGCAATCAATCAGTCAACAAATACAAGAGTGCTAGGTTTTTGTACGAGGCCACTAAAGTACTGAAACTGCTATGAACCTTCATAGAAAATGACAGTTTTGTGACACACTGCAGGAGCCAAATGACCCCTGGAACTCCTCAGTGGATTTACTCAGACATAGAGGGAGAGGAGGAAGAGAAGGAGGAGATATTGTAGGAGTGGGATGTGAGAAAAGAATAGGAAACATCATTAAAAGCATTCTTGGAAAAGATGAAATATGCACATGAAGTATACATAATGGAAAATGTATCAGGTATGTATTATATGCAAAATTCTGAGAGCTACTGAGTGAGAGGAAGATCAAAGAACAAAACAAAATATCTTTTGCCCTTTGATGGTTTTATAGTCTATGAAGACATGGGTTTGGGGAGGGTATACTGGGGAGAGATTAACACAAAAAATAATAATGATATTAATAATGCTGACATCAATATAGCACTTTGTTTCCCAAAGTATCTTACATACACTTTCTAATTTTATCATCACATTCTTATCCCCATTGTACTGATAAGGAAACTAAGGGATATGGAGATTAATTGACTCTTCCAGGGTGGCAAAGTATCTAAAGTTTAATTCAAACTCAGATCTTACTGAAATATATTCAGTGTACCACCTCAATGCCTAGTTGCATAACATAGGTAGGAAGGGATACATTCTAGAAGAGCAAAGACAGGAGTTTATCTATATGCCAGATTCCACTTCAGGTATTTTTTTGATTCCAAGTCTGGCACTTAAGCCAGTGTAACACAGAGAGAAGTAAACAGAGACCAGTATGAGAAAGCAAAGGATATTAAGATCAGGGAGAATCAGGGAATGTTTTATATGTTTTCATGACACTTGTGCTGATACTTGAATGGATTAAGAGATTCTAGGAATAGAATTACAATCACATATTCAATCAAAAACAGTTAAGTTTCTAGAGTTAATATCCACAATTTCTTCAAAGGAAGAAATGTTTAAACAATACAAATCACAAAGGTTCTATGGGACTAGCTAAAAAGCATTTTAAAATATCTACAAGATTTGTATTTTTGTAATTGGTGTTTTTATTACGTAGTTTTGTTTAATATTTGCAAATGTGTATAAATGTATTTTCATGTATGACTGAAATTTGGAGAAGTTAGCATTTGCTGAGCTAAATGTAGTTACAGGCAGGTGTTATGCATATTTCATGAAATCCTTCTGCCAATATTCCTGGAACAGGCTCCATAATACTTGAGTCAATTTACACCCTGGACTATGAATATTCTTAAATTACACTATTTTGAAACATCCAGTCATATAAGAATGTCCCAGGGGAAAAAACACACCCAAAACAAACAAACAAAACACATCTTTTATGTCAAGGTCCATCAGAAATAGTCTTGTATAGGCATTCCAAAGATGGGGGAAGAGTGTTAATCTAACTATTCTCTGAAACCCTGGAAAAATAATTTGATCCAGTTATGGTTCAGATACTCATTTTAAAAATGCAGATGGTAAAAGATAATTATTACTGTGCCAGAGTGCTATCATGCTATTGACTATCTGTCCAGGTGGGTAACACTAACCTGCTTTCTAAAAGACTCCAATATCTTATGATAATTTAATTCCAACTCTATTATTGGAGTGAAAATGTGGGTATGTTTTTTTTATCACACAAGAGTCATCTCAGTGACCAAAGTTTTACACCGCTTTACCCAGTAGAATGTAATAAAGCCAAGGCAATACCAACAGTTTCCTCTATTGCTTATTTTCCCCTAATTTTAAAGTGAATGCTACTGACCTCACAAAACAATGAAATTCAAATCTCTGACCAGCTACAATATCACTGTCTGAAGCAGTTGTGAAGTAAGTGCAATAAGGGCATCAGTTTCTTGTTTTACGAGGAAATAATCTGATTCCAACTAAGTGAAAGTGGAGATGAGATAATAAAAGTAAGAATAAATGGTCATGAGAATAATCATCTCCATTATTTCCCTCTCCTTCTCAGGAAACTCCTCATTTGGAAGGAACCACTTTAGGAAGTCAATTCAAAGGAAAAATAAATGAGCATAAATACTATTTTTCCAGAAAGTCAAGGAACACTACTGCTTGGACAAAAGTTAGAAAAGAATATCACATTTTCAAAAGGATTCTCTTCATAACCCAGAAACATCAATGCTCAATTAAGTACCACATAAATGAAAAGAATTAGTCTTTTGAAAAGTCTACTGTATATATTAAGTACCAAGGGTTAGCCATTTCAACTCAAGACTAGGCCTTACTCTTGAATCCCCTGACTCCTTTTCCTTTTGGTTATCATTTGCCTACCTTCAGCCTTTGATTACATCCACTCCTTCCTTTTCCATTCTCACTCATATGTTGCTGAAAGCAAACAGAGGAAGTCTCATGACTGTTCTGCCTAGATGCATGTAAAATTCATCATATCCAACCTCAATAGGGTCCTTTTTCTTCTATCAGAATTCCACACTTTCTTTCCCCTTCTATCAGCTAAAAAACATGGTTTAGAGAAAAAAATTTACAAAATTTAATGCGAGTTCCTTGTCTCTTTATCATTTCAAATCACCTTAAAGTTATTTCTTTCCTCCTTCCCCAAATCTCTGACAAAGAAGAGAGCAAGGTAAAGACCACTATTTATTAACTTGAACCTATTCCCTCTTGTTTTATCCAGTAGATTGAATTTACATCATCCCCCCCCTTTCAAATTTTAAACCTCTATCCTTCTGATTTATTTCATAATGATTTCAAACATTCACAAGTCTTCCCTGTCCTTAAAAATCTGTTACTATACCCAACCATAACTTCAAGGTATATTCCTTTTCTTTTTCTTGGTCTCTGTCCTTTTTTCTAAACCCATGTCATTCAATGGATCTGTTGAGTATTCGATCATTCATTCTTCAATTCTATAATCTTGCTTTCAACCTCATCATTCAACTGAAACTGATCTCTCTAAAGTTGTCAATTATCTCTTTTAAAATTTCATTTATTTAATTTTAAATTTTTTTTCTTTAAAATTTTGTTTTCCAAATTCTCTCCCTCCTCCCAACACAACCTCACCCACCAAGAAGCAAGCAATATCATTTCAATTATACAAGGGAAATCATGCAAACTTTATTTCTATATTAGCCATATTTCTTTTTGAAAGCAAGAAAATTAAAATGGGTGAATTGTACTTCTATTTTAAGTCAGAATTCATCAGTTCTGTCTTTGGAAGTAGATAACATTTTCTAAAAATATTGAGTCCTTGGGAATTGACTTGGATCATTGCATTGATTAGAGTAGCTGAATTTTTCACAGCTGATCATCATTACAACATTGCTGTTACCGTGTACAATGATCTCCCAGTTCTCACTTCACTTTTTATCAATTCATATAGTTCTTGCCATTTTGCTTCCCTGAAACCCCACACCTTTCCATTTCTTATAGCACAATAGTATTCCATCACAACCATGTACCAAAACTTTTTTTAACCATTATCCAATAGAAAAGCACCCCCTCAATTTCTAATTCTTTGCCACAAAAAGCTTCTATATTTTCATACATGTTATGTGTACGTGTGTGTTTGTGTTTTCATGTGGGTATGTGTGTTTTTTATAGCTCTTTGATAAAAGTTCCATATTGTGCTAAAGAATGGGTGGACCTGTTAACTGCTCCATTAATAGTTTATTAGTTTACCTAATTTTTCTGTCATCTTTTCCAACAGTTGTCATTTCTGATAGTTGTGAGTTTATGCCTCAGATTTGTTTTAATTTACATTTCTCTAATCAGGAATTATTGAAAGTATTTTTCCCTATGACTATAGAAAGCTTTAACTTCTTCTCTTGAAAATTGCCTGTTCATATCCCTTAACTATTAATAGATTTGAAAAATTGTCATTTTTTATAAAATGGACTTTGTTTTATAGTCAATATATATTTGAGAAAGAAGCCTTTATTGGAGAATCTTGCTGTACATTTAAAAAAAATTTCTTCCTTGTGTATAGGACCTTTTAGCAAAAATTGTTTTTCCCTTATTATGCCTTTTAATTAGGCCTATTTTGGCTTTTACTTCTGCTGAGATCATAATTTATATTCAAGGGATATATACATATATATATATACATACATACATTATCTATCTATCTATCTATCTATCTATCTATCTATCTATCTATCTAT
>NW_027186315.1:9774198-9786698 GCF_028583685.1 Petaurus breviceps papuanus
TATCTATCTATCTATCTATCTATCTATCTATCTATCTATCTATCTATCTATCTATCTATATCTTTCTTTCACTTCAGCTGAAGCATATTAGAATGTATTCCAGTACTTTAACTTGGGTTTGTCCTTTTGTCTTAAGTGTTTTTCTTGGTAACAACATATTAATGGATTCTGGTTCCAAATCCATCCTGCTATTTGCTTCCATTTTATGGCTGAGCTAATCCCATTCACATTCAGGTATTAATCTTCCCATCCCTTTATCATTCCCTTCTCCAACTTTTAAAAAGTTCATTGCATCCAATTTCCCTATTGGGTAAGTTGCTTTTCTATACACAGTTCTGCATGTATGTGCATATTCTTCTCTCTTTGAATCACTTTTGATGATAGTGAGTTTCAAATGTTACCTGACACCATTATTCCTTATTCCCCATCATTGTAAAAGCTCTTCCTTGTGTGCCTCTTTATTGTATAAAAAACAAATTTCCACATGACATATCTTCCTTCCCTTTATACCAGTACACAGCTCTTTGTCATTTTTTTTGGGGGGGGTATCATTCCTAAAAAAAATACCCATGATTTTTATATAAACTCTTTTTAATTTACCTTATAATAATAATTTCTTGGGATTTATAAGTATCATCTTCCCATATAGGAATGGGAATAATTTAATTTTCTTGATTCACTTATCATTACTCTTTCATATTTACCTTTTTGCATTTTGGGTAAGTCTTAGGTTTTAAAGTTATTTTGTTTCCTTTTAGCTCTGGTATTTTCATCAGGAACATTTTAGAGTCCTCTATTTTATTAAATATCTATATTTTTCCCTGAAGGACTATACTTCATTTTGCTAGGTGTGTGATCCTTGATTGTAATGCTCATTCCTTTGACTTCCTTTTTATCATATTAAAAGCTCCCTTCTCTTTTAATGCATTTTAATCTGCTAAATCTTGTGTGATCCTAACTGTGGCACCATGATATTTTATTTTATTTTTATTTTTGTCTGACTGCAATGTTTTCTTCTTACCTAGGAGCACTAAAAATTGTCTGTAATATTGCTTATAATTAGCCTCTTTTTTAACGATAGTGTCCAACTTTTTATGATGCCTTTTAGTGTTTTTTCTTGGCAAAGATAATGGAGTGGTTTGCCGTTTCATTGTCCAGGTAATTTTACAGATGGGGAAACTGAGGCAAAAGGGTTAAGTGACTTGCCCAGGGTAACACAATTAGTAAGTGTCTGAGACTGGATTTGAACTTGGGATAAGGGGTCTTCCTGTCTCCTGTCCAGGTACTCTTTCCACTATGTCAACTAGTTATAATATTGCCAGAAAGTTTCATTTTGGGGCTCTTTCAGGGGATGATTAGGGACTTCTTTCAATTTCTATTTTATCATGTGTTTTAGGGATATCAGGGCACTTTTTCTTGATAACTTCTTGCAACATGAGGTGTGGGATCGTTTTTTAATAATTATTTTCAGGTAGTCCAATAATTATTAAATTATCTCTCTTCATTCTACTTTCCAATGACTTTTTTTCCCAAGGAGATAAATCACATTTTATTTTCTTTTTATTCTTTTGAGTTTGTTGGATTGTCTTTCATGTCCATGAATTTTTTAGTACCCTAGTGTGCAGTTTGTCTGGCCCTGGTGACATATCAAGAACAGCTACTTAGTTACTCCCTTATTATTTCTATATTTGTCCTTAGACAAGAAATTGTCCTTTCTTTAACTCTCTCTCTCTCTCTCTCTCTCTCTCTCTCTCTCTCTCTGTGTGTGTGTGTGTGTCTCTCTCTTTCTCTCTCTCTCCCTCCCTCCCTCCCAGGAATTCTTGTTGGCTTTGAGTCCTATTAAAATTTTTCGTTAAGGCTCTTTTTTGGTAGCTGTTCTCACATTGACTTCTTTTGACTTTGTCTTCATTATAACCATAGTAGCTGTTTATGGTCAAATTATTTTTTTTAATAATTTGCTCATTTTTTCCCAATCTATTTATTGATTTTTAGCTTTATGTTAAAGTTGGGCTCTATTCACCTTGGGGTAAGGAGTTACTCTGCCAAGCTTCTGGCTTTTCATTGCTGTTCTTTTCAGAGTTAGCTCTGGGAGTCTGAAAGTTTTGGGAGCTTCCAAGGTTGTTTGATCCTGGGAGATGTGTGGTCACTGATCTCCTGGTCTGTATCCTTGCATTTACCAAGGAAGGGCCCTGTGTCACCTGCTACCATTTAACTTAACATTCCTCTTTGCCTTGGAATTGTAACCAAACAGAGACTCTGGTCCATAACTAACAACCAAAACTCCTCTTCACCCTTGAGCTGTGACTCAGAACTGCATAGGGCAATAGAGTTGCCAATCAGTGCCAGATATATACAGTGGTGGAAAGGGTATATATACAGTAGTGGAAAGGGTCCCTGAAATAACTTTCTTCCTATTTGTCTGACCACCTTACTGTCTCTGAAAAAAACTCTTGAAGCTGCTTCCACTGCAACCACAGTTGCCTACTGGATTTTAAATTGTTCAGTGCATCTTATTTCTTGTTTTTTCTTTCTTCTCAAGGTTTTCATGATAACAGGAAGAGGACTCCTATCCCTCCTTTCTGATTGTTTTCTTTTAGTCTTCTTTAAGGTGTTACCATCCATATCTTGTCTCCTAACTATTGGTGTTCTCCAAAGTCTGGTCCATATCCCATGGATTTAAAATCAACTAATGAAGATGACCTGAGGAACTATTTATCTGGAAACAATTGCCCTTGAAAGTTAGCTGTGAATCATGAATTGCTTATTGTCCATTTTAAAGTATATATGCTAGAAACATCTCAAAGAAGATTTAAAAAAAAGTTAACTACTCTCCCCCCCCCCAAATAACAGTTCTTCCAAACTTCCCTATTTATCACAAAGCACTGGCAGAATCCTCCTAATCTCTCAAACTATAACTTTGGTCTTATCATAGAATCTTCTTTTCCTTTACTCCAAACATCTATGCAGGTGAAAAATCTTGCTATTTATACCTCCACAATAGACCTTACAGAATTCTTCTCTCATCATGTAACAACTACCATATGGCTCTCATAACCTCTTACCTAGATTATTTTCATTTATTTATTTTATTTTATTTTATTTCATTTTTGTTCATTTATTCATTCATTTATTTTTATTTCTTTATTTTAATATTTCTTTATTTTTAGTATTTAACTTGTTTTTAATTATTCATTCATTCATTTATTTTATTTATTTTAAGTATTTAATTTTCAACATTCATTTCTACAAGATTTTGAATAACATTTTTTCTTTGTCTCTCCCCTATTCCCCACTCCAAGATGGCAAGCATACTCAATACCTCTTCCTCCAATCTGCCCTCTCTTACATCCCCCAGTAACCTCCCTTACTTTCTTATAAGGCAAGATGGATTTATATACCCCATTGCCTGTATATCTTATTTCCCAGTTGTATATAAAAACAATTTTATACCATTTGTTCTTTAAAAATTTGATTTCCAGATTCTCTCCCTTCTTTCCTCCTCATCCACAACCATTGGGAAGACCAACAATTCAATATAAGCTATACATGTGTAGTTATGCAAATGAATTTCATAGTAGTCATGTTGTGAAAGACTAACTGTATGTCCTTCCATCCTATTCCACCCCCCATTTATTCTATTTTCTCCTTTGACCCTATCTTTTATCAAAAGTGTTTGCTTCTAATTACCTTTCCCCCAAACTGCCCTCCCTTCTATCATCCCCCCTCTTATCACCCTCCTCCTCCAACCTTCCTGTAGGGTAAGATACCCAATTGAGTGTGTATGTTATTCCATTTTTAAGAGTAATCCAATAAGAGTAAGGTTGACTCATTTCCATTCACCTTCCCTTCTCTTCCCCTCAATTGTACCAGCTTTCTCTTGCTTTTTTTATGTGAAATAATGTACCCTATTCTATCTTTCCCTTCTTCCTCCCAATATATTCCTCTCTCAGCTCCTAATTTTATTATTAGATATCATTTCTTCATATTCAACTGATCCTGTTTCCTATATCTATGTATATACACACATATGTACGCACACCCACACATACATGTGTATGTATACATATATGTATGTATAAATACATGTGTATGTATATATGTATATGTGTGCATACACACATATACATATATATTCCCTTCAACTGTCCTCATAGTGAGAAAAGTCTAATGAGTTACAATTATCATTTATCTGTGTAGGAATGTAAATAGAAAAATTTTAATAAGTTCCTTATTAAGCTCCTTTTCCTGCTTACATTCTCTTGCTTCTTGTTTGAAAGGTCAGCTTTTTCTATTCAATTCTGGTCTTTTCATCAAGAATGCTTGAAAGTCCTTTTTTTCACTGGATATCCATATTTTCCCCTGAAGTATAATACTCAGTTTTGCTGGGTAGGTGATTCTTGCCTTCTCCATTGACCTCTGGAATATCATATTCCAAGCTCTTCAATCACATAATGTAGAATCTACTAGATGTTGTATTTCCTCCCACAATTTTCAAATTGTTTCTTGTTGGCTTCTTGCAATATTTTCTCCTTCATCTGAGAACTCCAGAAACTGGCTATAATATTCCTAGGAGTTTTCCTCTTGGGATCTTTTTTCAGGAGGTGATAAGTGGATTCTTTCAACCTCTATTTTGCCCTCTCTTTCTAGAGTATCAGGGCAGTTTTCCTTGATAATTTATTGAAAGATAATGTTCAGGCTCTTTTTCTATTCATGGCTTTCAGGTAGTCCAATAATTTTTAAATTATCCCTCCTGGATCTATTTTCCAGATCAGTCATTTTTACAATGAGATATTTCACATTGCGTTTTATTTTTCCTTTTATTTGGATCTGTTTTATAATTTCTCGATTTCTCATATAGTCATACAGTCATCCCATTTGCTTCAATATAATTTTGAAGGAATTGTTTTCTTCAGTGATTTTTAAAAATTCCCTTTCCATCCAACCAATTCTGCTTTCTTCTCCTCGTTGGCTTTTTGGGCCTCTTTTTTGCCATTTGATTTAGTCCATTTTTAGGGTGTTATTTCCTTCAGTATTTTTTTGGGTTTCATTTAGCTGGCTCTTGACTCACTTTTCATGATTTTGTTGCATCATTCTCATTTCTCTTCCCAGTTATTCCCTTACTTCTCTTATTAAATTTTCAAAATCCTTTTTGAGCACCTCCATGGCTGTGACCAGTTCATATTTTTCCTGGAGGCTTTTGATGGAGGAGTTTTGACTTTGTTTTCTTCTTCTGGTTCTGTTTTGATCATCATTGTGACATAAAAAAAAAACCAAACATGATTCTATACTTTGATTGTGCCTTCTCTCTTTGATCATTGTGCCAGCCAATTACTTGTCTGTTGAGATTTTTGCCCCAGTAGAACTCTGCTTCCAGAGTGGAGATTGCTATGTCCCAAGTTTCTGGGGTTTTTGCAGCTCTTGTAAGAGCTTATTCTGGGCACCTGACTCAGAACTGTGAGGAGAACTCCATCTCTACAATCTGAACAAGCTCTGCCATGCTAGCACTCCTTACCCCAGGACCACCACCTAATACTCTGACCCAGATCCAAGCAGGTCAAAGTAAGAGAACCCCACCTCAGTACCAGCAAAGCGATTCAGGTAATTGTCCTCTGGACAGTTGCTTGGTCCCCCTATGATCTGTAGGCCTGAAGTTCAGGATCCACCTACTGTGGTATCTGCCACAGCTGCTGCCACCTCCCTCATCCCAGGAACAGGGGTTAGACCTCCCTCTTCTCTCACCTAGGATCAACAGTGTTCCCAACTGACTTTTTACTTTCTCTTTGATGTTTATGGGTTGAGAAGTCTGTAAACTGCCACAGTTGCCAGTGATTAACTCTCCTGAATTCTGCTCTGGCCAGTCTGTGCTACTGATCTGGGGCAGCATGGCTCATGTGGGTCTGCACTCCACTCCCAGTTTGTTGTGATAGGCCCTTCCTTCCTGTTGATCTACCAGAATGCTTTCAGTGGGAGATTTGGTTTGCTCTGTCACCTTGTGGATTCTGTAGCTCCAAAATTTGTTTAAAGTCATCTTTATATGGAACTCAAGCAGGTTTCTCCTTTTACTCTGCCACATTGGCTCCACCCCCTTCTTACCTAGATTATTTCAACAGCCTCCTACTGGTCTATCTGCCTCAGGTTTCTCATTAGTCCAATCCTCCCTACACACTGCCACTAAAGTAATTATCTTTAAGCCAAAATATAACCTTTTCCTTCTTCGGATTGATCTGATAGCTCCCCATTGCCTCTCATATGAGACATAAATCCTTCTGTTTAGCTCTTAAAACATTTCACAAAATGGCTCAAACTTATCATTCCAGAATTTTGGGCCATTACAATACAGTTTAAAGGGCCTGCCCTCTCAAATTGACACATAAGTCACTCCATCTGTTATTTCTGTATCTTTTCAATATGAGCCCCCTTCTAAATTTGCATGTCAAGCACCATCTTATCTATGATATATATCCTAATGCACCCAACTGCTTGTGTCCACAATTCAACTACATGTATTTAACTATTTTTGAATTTATTTCCATTTATCAATGCATGTGTATATACACATATATGTATACATATGTATGTGCATAAATACATACCAATACGTATATATAGACATGTATATGCATACACGTGCATTCGTGCATACATGTATGTTAAGTGGTTAATTGTGTGCCAGCTTAACAGGTATTTTCCTAAGTTTAGGGAATAAAAATGCAAGTTGAAAGAAAGGCAATATCTTCTCTCAATAAATTTACATCTTACATTCTAATGAGAAAAAGTTTCACATAAAAATAAGATTACAAGGGAGAGGGGAGAAACAAATGTACCATATGCAGGGTCATGCTAAAGAAAGTTGAGATAGAAATGAGATATAGATGTTCTGAACTTTCTCTTTAAATGGAGATTCAGGGAAGAGCCATCAATCAGAGGGAGAAACTGCAGAATGGAAAGATACATTCAAAGTATTAATTCCAGGACTGGAGATGGACTTCAGGAAGAAGAGATGGTGCATAATCAAAGATGTGTAGAGTACACTATGAAGAAAAATGTGTGTGTATATATATATATATGTATTTATACATACATGCATACACACATAATACATAGAATGATTTCTACATTTCATATTTGCATTTATATTTGTAGGTATGTGTATATATACATACACATATGCATATGCATATACACATACACATATATTTAGTTTCTTACCTGTCAAATAATGTTCCTTTGTGAGTAGCCATTTTTTCATTCTTTTCAACTGCATTATCAAGGCTTAAACCAGTGCCTTGCACACAGTAAAACTTTAATAAATACTCAATAATTGATTGGTTTATTGTCTATAATGTATCAGACATTCTTAGTTTTGAGAAACAAAAACAGATCTGAAAAATTCTTATCCTAAAGAAAATTACATTGTATCAGGTGAGAAAAAAAACATATGTGTATAAGTGTATGTTGCATATATATATATATATATATATATATATATATATATGATTTGAGGGAGGACACTAGCAGCTGAAGTGTATCAAAAATTATAGTAAATCAAGAGTTGCAATTGAATGAAGTATTGAATAAGACTAAGGATTCAGTTTTAGAGAAGAGAGACAGCTAGAAAAGAATCTCACATGTAGTATATTGAAAGGATTAGTGGTGCTTAGTTTAAGGGGAAAAAATGGTAATTTTGACTTTGGGGTATGAGGACTTGGTTTTGAAAGACAGATACAAAGATTCAATGGGTTGTCATTGAGAATAACACATATTAAGATATGATTAAAACAGATAGGTATATTTTAGGTAAAATTATGGCCTTTCCACAAATTATGTTTGTCAAAATGGAAATGAGAAATACCATAAGTAAATGAATTCCCTTGCAATGGAATTATTCAAGCACAGATTGAAGATGACTTACAGAGGTACAGAGAAAGTCCAGGCTTCAAGGAAGGCTTGTATCAAATAATCTATAAAGATCTTCCAAATTCTCAGAGTCTTGTTTTTTAAACAGTAGATTAATAGTTGTTCTTGTCAAAGATGAGAATGACATTTTCATGATTTTATCTGCCTGAGCCATTTGGATTCTGGTAGCACATAATCAAAATACCCAAAACAATGTACTATCAGATAAACAAGACAAACTTTTTCTGAGTAAAAAGAAAATATTTTAAAATTTCCTTCTTTGAATATTGATTCTACTCAAGAGGGAAAAATCATTTAATTGTCAGATCTTCCTTAGCACCAATAAATTTAAAGTACTTACAAATAGAAGTAACATTAGAGTAATCTTACAGAACCTTATTTTTATCTATGATCTTTCCATGGTCAGATATGTACTAGACTATCTGAAAACATCTTTAGCAAAATTATTATCTTAATGGGGGGAGAGAGTCAAGATGGTGGAGTAGAAACAGGACTTCTGCTCAGGTCTTTCTCCCACCTCTTCCAATTCATGTAAAAAATGACTCTAGACAAACTTTGGAGCTACAGAAACCACAAAATGACACAGAGAAGCTAACCTCCCACTGAGGACAGCCCAGCAGGACAGCAACAGGTGGCCAGTGCAGCGTTCTGGGAGCTGAGCCCAGCCCCATGTTAGCTGAGGTTTTAGCATCAGGGTGGATTGATTAGATGCCAAAAGGAGAGACTTCAGAAAACCAGCAGTTGTGGTGATTTCCAGAATTATCAAGCCATAGATTGCAAGGACAAAGTGAGAGGTCACTGCAGTGTGGACTTTGGGACCTGGGAATTGGAGTGCAATCCAGTCTTTGCCCCAGGGGTGAGAAGCAGCTGAGGTGCCAGGGCCATGCAACTGCCACCTACTGGTTGCTTCAGAGCTCCAGGTCTGCAGATTGTAAGGGGACCAAGCCACCAGTCTGCGGCATAATTGCTCTAGCTTTAACCTGCTTGGGTTTGTATTGCTGTCTAGGGTGGAGGACCTGGGGTGTGTGAGCAGCCTGCCAGAGCCTGTGGAGGCTTCAGAGAGGGCACCCAACTAGTAATTCCTGCAGCTGGGAAAAGCCCAGAATTTAGGATAAAGCTCCCATTTCTGGTAGCAGAGTTCTACTGTGGAAAAAGGCTCAAAAGTCAAGTAATTGAGTGGCAATATGAACAACCAAAGGGAACAAAGCAAACAGAGCAACCCAACTTTACACTCCTATTTTGGAGACAAAAAGGATCTCAAGGCATGGAACAGAAGGAGGACAGCAAAGTCAGAACTCCTGCAACAAAACCTTCTAAGAAAAATAAAAGCTGGTTACAGGCCATAGAGGAGCTTTAAAAGGATTTTGAAAATCAAATAAGAGAAGTGGAGATAAAATTGGGCAGAGAAATGAGAATGATGCAAGAAAATTATGAAATGAGAGTCAACAACCTGACTGTGAAGAAAATAGAACCTTAAAAAATAGACTAACTCAGATGGCAAAAGAGGTTCAAGAAGCCAATGAGTAGAAGAATGCCTTAAAAAGCCAAATTTGCCATAGGGAAAAAGAATCTCAAAAGCTCACTGAAGAGAATGATTCCTTCAGAATGAGATTGGAGCAAATGGAATTTAGTAATTCGTGAGAAATCAAGATACTATTAAATAGATCCAAACAAATGAAAAAATAGAAGGCAATGTGAAATATCTCATTGGGAAAGCCACTGACCAGGAAAATAGATCCAGGAGAGATAGTTAAAAAATTACTGGATTATCTGAAAGCCATGATCAAAAAAAGAACTTAAAAATTATCCTTCAAGAAATTATTGGGGCAGTTAGGTGGCACAGTGTGTAAAAGTGCCAGCCCCAGAGTCAGGAAGACCTGGGATCGGTTCTGGCCTCAGATACTTAACACCAACATAAAAAAACTGGCCCTCTAACCTTGGTCAAGTTACTTAACCCCAATTGCTTTAAAAAATAAAAAAAAATTAAAAAAGAAATTCTCAAGGAGAATTGCCCTGATGTTTTAGAACCTGAGGGCAAAATAGAGGTTTGAAAGAGTCCACTAATCACCTCCTGAAAAAAATCCCAAAAAGAAAACTCCTAGGAATATTATAGCCAGGTTCCAGAATTCCCAGATCAAGGAGAAAATATTACAAGCAGGCAGGAAGAAACAATTTGAATATTGTGGAAACACAATCAGGATAACTCAAGATGTGGCAGCTTCTACTTTGAGAGATCAAAGGGCCTGGAATGTGATATTCTGGAGGTCAAAGGATCTGGGATTAAAACCAAGGATCACTGACCCAGCGAAACTGAGTATCAAGTTTTAGGAGAAAATATTGTTATTCAGTGTAATAGAGCAATTTCAAGAATTCTTGTTGAAAAAGCCATAGTTGAATAGACAATTTGACATTCAGATACAAGAAGCAAGAGAAGCTTGAGAAGGTAAACAGGGAAAAGAAAGCATAAGGAACTTATAAAAGTTGTATACTTGTATTCCTACATGGAAAAATGATAATTGTAACTTATAAAACTTTTCTCAGTATGAGAATAGTTGAAGGGAATAGAAATGTGTGTGTGTGTATATATATATTTATACGTGTGTGTGTATGTGCATGTGTGTATGGGTATACATACATATATACGTCTATATAGGAGGGTATATGGGCATATGAATACATACATAAGTGTGTGCATATATGTCTATAGGTATACATAGACAGAGGACACAGAACCAATTGCATAGGAAGGGAAAAGTGAATGTATCAACCTTATTCTCATTGAATTTGGCTTAGGGAGGGAATGACATACACACTAAATAGGGTATCTAAACCTACAGAAGAGTAGAGGGGAAGGGGAAGAGAGGGGGGATAATGGAAGGGAGGGCAGGTTGGGGGTAGAGAAGCTGGAAGCACCCACTTTTGAAAAGGGAAAAGATCAAAGTAGAGAATGGAATAAGTGGGGGTGGGATGGGATAGAGGGAAATATAGTCAGTCTTTCACAATATATACACTATGGAAATATTTTGCATAGCTACAAATGTACAACCTATGTTGAATTGCCTATCTTCCCAGTGAGGGGGAGTGATGAGGAAGGAAGGGAAAGAAGCTGGAATCCAAGTTTTAAAATGAAATGTTTAAAAATATATATACATATTATTATTATTATTATTTTACATGTAAATGGGAAATGAAATATACAGGTACTGGGGCATAGAGATCCATCATGCCCTACTGGAAAGTCAAAGGGGAAATGGGGGAAAATATGGGAGAGAACAGATTGGAGGAGGAGATATTCAATGGGAATGCTGTTTTGTGGTGGTGGGTAGGGAAAATTGGGGAGAAAATTTGTAACTCAAAATCTTGTGGAAATGAATTATATAAACTAAACAATAAAAAGGAGAGAAAAAATTATCTTAATTTTTCTAGGTATAAAAATAAATTTCTATTGTGGATTCAATACAGGTCAGTAACTTTTTTAAATTCCAGAGATCTCAGCATTCAAATTCCTGTTCTTTTCTGTAAACATCATCACCTCCACCACCACCACACATCTTTTTTTTTAAATTCATGAAAATATTTTTGTAAAGTTAAAATTTCCTTAATAGGTTAACATGTATGAAAGAGGAATCCTCTCTCCTTTCTTAGGGATTTCAAATGTAATTGAAGTAACCTAAGCTTCACAGCAATTAAAACTTCTCAGTTTGTATAAAAGAATCAATAAAATAAAGCTATGTTCATTTCAGTGAACTTAATCTTTAAATTCTTTTGTGATAGAAAGTAGGATATGATGCCTAAGAGTCAATTAGCACTCTTAAGGATTACTTAATGATATATAATTTTGATAAATTTAAATATAAAAGAATGTCAGCACATTTGGGGCAATATAAAAGTATACAATTTAGTAGGAAATGCTTGTAGAAAAATATATGCATAGGAGGAGATTTACTATGAATTTTTTTTAATTTAAAAACAGTGCTGCATGAAAGTTAGATTGTCCCATTTAAAATATGCATGTATATATACATATATGTACAATAGAAGTTGTGATAGATTCAGGAACAGAAAAAAAGTTTGCATTTTTCTAGGTTGTTATTTCAATACTTTTTAATTAAAGATTACTTATTTTATTTAGTGTTACCCACTCATCTTCATTATAATATAAGATTCTTTATAATAAGGATTGTTTTATTCAGGAGTATACATTCTCAGTTTCTAGTACAGTGCCTGAAGCATAGTAGGCACTTAATAAATGGTTTTGAATTGAATTGAATAGAACTTTTTTCAGTGGAACTTTAGTAACAAAAAGACAAAAAAAGAGATATCACATCTGTCACTTTTTTTTGGTTTTCATATTCTGTACTGAGGAATATTTCACTGTGGATCATGAAGCTCTCCACATGACATTTTCTCCCTCCCTACCTCCTTCCAACTCTCTGTCTCTCTCTCTCTGTCTCTCTCTCTGTCTCTCTCTCTGTCTCTGTCTCTCTCTCTCTCTCTCTCTCTCTCTCTCTCTCTCTCTCTCTCTCTGTCTCTCTCTCTCTCTCTCTCTGTCTCTCTCTGTCTCTCTTTCTCTCTCTCTGTCT
>NW_027186315.1:9789198-9880618 GCF_028583685.1 Petaurus breviceps papuanus
AACATGAAGAAACTTAGGCATGAAGAAATTAAGTGTTTGAGTCTGGATTTGGACTAAAGTATTCCTGATTTTCAGCCCAGTGTTCCTTCCATTATATCACCTATCCTCACATAAATGGGAAATATTCAGAGAAACTATGTAATAATGTATAAATAGTTGGGAAGTGAAATGAGAAGATCCAAGCCAACAACTTATACAATAACAATGTTGTAAAAACAATAACTATACAAAATTTTAAAACTCTGATCAACAAAATGATCAACCAAAATTCCAGAGGACTCATGAAGAAATCTTATAGCCACTCCCTGATAGCAGATGATGAATTAAGATTACCAATTCAGGCATATTATTTTTGATGTTGATAACACAAAAACTTGGTTTGTTTAATGATGCTTGCAGATTTGTTACAATCATTTTGTTTTGTCTTCCCAATGGTGAATGAGTAAGAAAAATAAAAAGTAGATTTTCCTCAAAAAGAATTAGAAATAACTCCTGATTTAGAGTGTAATGTCTATTTTTTCATAAAATCTTTTGATAACAGTTATTAGTATAAAAGACCAATTCTATAAAATCTGCCCTTTTTCATTTTCCTTTCATTATTATTGTTACTACTACTGCAGCTTCCATTGACAATAATGCTGTTGTTGATACTATATCACTTTTATTTTCGCTTCTACTATCAATGCCACAGGCATCATCTTCCCCCAACTACCATTACCACCACCATCATCACCAGCACCAATGCCACCACCCCTACTACCACCACCACCACTACTACTACTACTTCTACTACTACTACTACTACTCCTGGTAGCTAGGTAAGGAACCTCTATGTGGGCCAAGAAGCAACCATTAGATATGAATGAGCAGGGAATAATTAATTGGTTTAAGATTGGAAAAGGAGATAGAGAAAGAAAGTGAGTTAACCTTACTCTCATCAGAATTGGGTAAAAGAGGGAATAACATACACATGAATTTGGGTGTAGCAATCTATCTTAGCATACAGGAAAATAGGAGGGGAAGTGGATAAGAGAAGAGGGTAGGTAATAGAATGGAGGGCAGATCAGTGAAGAGGGTAGTCAGAAGCAAAACACTTTGTAGAAAGATCAGGGTGAAAGGAGAGAGAGTACATAGAATTAATGAGGGTAGGGGGGAATGGGATGAATGGAAATACAGTTAGCGATATTAATTGTAAAAAAATTGAAGTAAGTTTCTCTGATAAAGGCCTCATTTCTCTAACATGTAGAGAGAACTAAGTCAAATTTTATAAAAATGGGAACCATTGCCAATTGACAGATGATCAAAAGACATAATCAGATTTCAGATGAAATAATCAAAACTAATTATATCCATTGGAAAAAATATTCTAACTCTATTGATTGGAAAAATGCATATTAAAACAATTCTGAGATATAAAATCATACCTATTAGATCGGCTAATAGGACAGGAAAAGTAAATGACAAATGTTGGAGAGGATGTAGGAAAAATGAGACATTAATGCTCTGTTGATAGAGTTGTGAACTGATTAAACCATCCTGTAGAGCAATTTGGAACCATGTCTAAAGGGCTCTAGAACCAGGCAGAATTTTTGAGTTAGTAATACCACTACTAGGTCTGTATCCCAAAAGAAAAAAAAATGAAAAGGACCTATATGTACAAAAATATTTCAAGAAGTTCTTTTCTGTGAGTAAAGAATTAGAAACTGAGGGGGCAGAGCCAAGATAGTGGAATAGAAACAGGACTTGCATGCAGCTCCAGCTTCCACCTCTTCCAATATATGTAAAAAATGACTCTAAACAAACTTTAGAGCTACAGAAACCACAAAGTGACAGAGAGAAACAAATCCCCCACTGAGGAAGCCTGGCAGGCTGACAAGAAGTGTCCCTTGCAGCATGTTATAAGCTGAGGGCTGTCCCACTTGAGCTGTGGTTTTAGCCCCAGGGCAGCCCCTATTAGAAGCAGCTAGAGCAGACTTCACAAGAGTAAATCACCAGCAGCTATATTGGTTTCAAGACTTCTCCATCCATAAATGCCAAAGACAAAGTAAAAGGTCACTGTGGAACTTGGTTGGTCCAGGGAAGGATAGAAGAGTGTGGACTGGATACTACCCCCAGAGTGAGAAGCAGCTGAGACCCAATGGCTGCAGCCACTGCCACATGGCTGCTTCCAGAGCTCCTGGCCTGCAGATTGTAGGGGGACTAGGCAACCATTCAGAGGGTAAGTTCTCTTGCTTTGACCTGCTTGGATCCTGATCATGGTTGATGATCTTGGTTGGTGGTCCTGGGGTGTGTGACCAG
The DNA here is from genome assembly GCF_028583685.1 of Petaurus breviceps papuanus. Classification (NCBI taxonomy): domain Eukaryota; kingdom Metazoa; phylum Chordata; class Mammalia; order Diprotodontia; family Petauridae; genus Petaurus; species Petaurus breviceps. Next base: position 9,791,497 of record NW_027186315.1, read on the forward strand.
TGAGCTAGAGTGTGTGGGGGCTGTAGAGAGGGCACCCATCTAATAGATCTGGCAGCTGCAAAAACCCCAGTGATGTGGGATATAGTTCTCTCCATTCTAGAAGCAGAGTTCTACTGTGGCAGAGACCTGAAAATCCAAGTAATTGGCTGCCAATATGAGCAAGCAATAGAAACACAAACAGATGATAGAATTCTTTTTCAGAGATAAAAAGGATCAAGGCATGAGCAGAAGGAAGACAGTGAAGTCAGAACTCAGGAATCAAAACTTTCCAAGAAAAATTATGAATTGGTTACAGGCCATAGAGGAGCTCAAGAAGGATTTTGAAAATCAAGTAAGAGAAGTAGAGGAAAAATTGGGAATAGAAATTGAAATTATGCAAGAAAATCATGAAAAGTGAGTCAACTTGGGTGGCTAGGTGGCACAGTGAACAGAGCACTGGCCCTGGAGTCAGGAGGACCTGGGTTTGGATCTGGCCTCAGACACTTAACACACACACTCACACACACACACACACAATAGCCTTATGACCTTGGGCAAGTCACTTAACCCCAAATGCCCTCCAAAAAAGCAAAAAAAAGTGAGTCAACAGCCTGCAAAAAGGAGACCCAAAAATACAGTGAAGACAATAACACCTTAAAAATAGACTAACTCAAATGTTAAAAGAGGCCCAAGAAGTCAATGAGGAGAAAAATGCTTTAAAAATCCAAATTCACCAGATGGAAAAGGAATTTCAAAAAGTCAAGGAAGAAAATAACTCCTTCAAAATTAGATTGGAGCAATTGGAAGCTAATGACTTTATGAGAAATCAAGATACTGTAAAACAGATCCAAACATATGAAAAAAAATAGAAAGTAATATGAAATAGTCAATGGAAAAACAAGTGACCTGGAAAATAGATACAGAAGAGAAAATTTAAAAATTATTAGACTACCTGAAAGCCATGATCAAAAAAGAGCCTAGATGCCATATTTCAACAAATTATCAAGCAAAATTGCCCTGATATTCTAGAACCAGAGGGAAAATAGAAATTGAAAGAATTCACTAATCACCTCTTGAAAAAGATCTGGGAAAGAAAACCCCTAGGAATATTACAGCCAAAGTCCAGAATTCCCAGGTCAAGGAAAATATGCTGCAAGGAGTCAGGAAGAAACAATTTGAGTATTGTGGAAACACAATCAGGATAACAAAACTACTAGCAGCTTCTACTTAAGAGATCAAAGGGCTTGGAACATGAGATTCTGGAAATCAAAGGAGCTAGGGCTAAACCAGGAATTACCTACCCAGAAAACTGAGTATAATGCTACAGGGAAATATTATGGTCATTCAATGAAATAGAGGATTTTCAAGCATTCTTGATGAAAAAACCAGAGCTGAACAGAAAATTAGACTTTCAAATACAATAAGCAATAGAAGCATGATAAGGTAAACAGGAAAAAGAAATTATAAGGAACTTATTAAAGTTGAAATATTTACATTCCTACATGGAAAAACAATAATTGTAACTCATGAGATTTTTCTCAGTGTGAAGATAGTTGAAGGGAATGTATCTGTATCTGTATGTATACACACACACATTCATTTATATGTATTTGTAGGAGGATGTATGTATATATAAATATATATGTGAGTGTGGGCATTTGTATGTTCAAGTGTACATTGACAGAGGGCACAAGGTGAGTTTAATATGAAGGATTGATATCTAAAAAATAAAATTAAGAGGTGAGAGAGGAATTTATTGGGAGAAGAAGAATTATCTCATATAAAAAGGCAAGAGAAAACTGTTACAAAGGAGGGGAAGAGCAGGGAGATGAAAGGAAATGGGACAACCTGATTCATATTGAATTTGGCCTAAGGAGGCAGTAACATACACACTCAATAAAGTATTTTACCCAACAGCAAAATGAGGGGAGAGGGGATAATAGGGGGGATAATAGAAGGGAGGGCAGATTATGGTAGAGGTTAGTTAGAAACAAACATTTTTCAAAAGAGATAGGGTCAAAGGAGAAAATAGAATAAGTGGGGGGATAGGATGGAAGGAAATACAGTTAGTCTATCACAATATAACTACTATGGAAATAATTTGGGTAACTATACATGTACAATCTATATTGAATTGCTTATCTTCCTAGTGGGAGTGGGCGAGGGGGCAAGAAAGTAAAAAAAAAAATCTTTGAACTCAAATTTTAAAAACAAACATTTAAAAAAAAATTTTTTTTACATGCAACTGGGAGATAAGATATACAGGTACTAAGGTATAGAAACTGATTTTTCCCTACTAGAAAGTTATTGGGGGTAAAGGAGGAGGATGTAAGAGAGAACAGAGTGGGGGGAGGGGTATTCAGTAGGCTTGCTGTTTTGGGGTGCAAGTAGGGGAAAACAGGAAGAGAAAATATTGTAACTCAAAATCTTGTGGAAATGAATGTTGAAAACTAAAAATTAATATATTAAAAAAAAGATTCTTAGAAACTGAGGATATGCTCATGAGTTGGGGAATGCCTGAACAAGTTGTAATATATGATTTTGATGGATTACCTTTGTATCATAAGAAACAATGAGCAAAATGCACTCAGAAAAATATGGACAAAACTTGCACAGGCTGATGCAAAGTGAAATGTACTGTGTACAAAATAACAGCAATATTGCAAGATGATCAACTACGAATGAGTCAACTTTTCTCAGTAATGCAGTGATCCAATACAACACTGAAAGACCCATTATGATAAATGATATCCATTCCTAGAGAAAGAAATGACGTTATCTAAATACAGATTTAAGCAGATTTTTTACTTAAAAAAGAGTAGAAAAAGAGTACAATATAATTGAAATATGGGACTAATGATCTTTAAATAGCCTTCATCAACAACATAAACTAATGTAAGAGATTGACAACTTTAATTGTAATAAGAAATAATAACATTATTTTTAAGGCTGAATTTAAGAGAAAATACTTTTAAAATACCATTCCTCTATAAGTCAATGTAGGTTGTACATGGAAATATTTTGAAAGCCAAACAATGATCATGATTTTTTTCTTGATCTGAGGTTACTCTTCCCCATGAAGTCATTGAAATATATTTCTTAGGGTAGGATGAGTACAATACTGAGCTAGGAGTAAAGATTTGGGTTTAAATCCAGTCTTACATACTTACTAGCTGTGTGATGCTGTACAAGTCACATAAACTCTGCCTCATTGTCTTTGATTGCAAAATGGGAATAATAATAGTACCTCCTATGAGGTTGCCATGAATAACAAATGAAATAATATTTGCAAATTGTTTAGCACAGTACCTGGAATATAGTAGGTTCTTAATAAATGCTTATTACCCTTCTTTCCTGTAATAGAGGACATAATAAATTTTATTGTAGGAAATAAGGAAATAATTACCTTATTAAGTAGGAATTCATATCCCAATCACTACTGCATGAATGACCTTGAGAAAGCATGAATTATTGGGTATTTTTTTTGCCTTTTTTTTGGAGGTCAATTGGGGTTAAGTGACTTGCCCATGGTCACATGGCTAGTTTTTATGTTAAGTGTCTGAGGTCAAATTTGAACTCAGGTCCTCCTGACTCCAGGGCCAGTGCTCTATTCACTGCACCACCTAGCCACCCCAAATTATTAGGTATTTAATTTTTAAATCAAAGTACAAATGCCTATATGATATTTGATATTAACTATCTAAGCCCATATTTGTGACTTGTTCTCTCTAAAATACATTTGTGTCTTATTCTCTCTAACCTACCCTACTTCAACCCCCCCAAATTTTAAGTAGGGATTATGTAATTTTTCCTTCTTTCTACATTATTTATCTTCTGGTAATAAATATATCAGGAACTTCATTTGGAAAAGTGTGAACACCTTTTTTTGTTTCCAAAAATGTAAAAGTCAGAACATTTAGAAAAGTATTAAGAAGAGTCAACCCTGACTAATCAAATATTTGAAGATATCCAACAGGGGACTCAAATTTCATGTTATTTTTGCAATAGTCCTAGAATCCAAGATCATAGTGATTCAGGGTTGGAAAAGGACCTCAGCAGTCATCTAGTCAAACTTGACTATTAAAATTTTTCTGCTCTGCAACACCAGCAAATATTTATCCAACATTTGTTTGAAGATCTCCAATGAGATCTGTAGATTTCTCCTTTGGTTCAATCACTCCATCCCCTTTAGCATCAAGGATAAATTTGCCTTCCTAAGGCTTCCAACTCTTGTTACTTATCTCCCTTCTGGGTTCAAACCGAAGAGTTCTAATCCATTTTGTGCATCTCAGTACTTCACATGCTTAAAGAAAATTATATAAGGTGGTGCCACACCTTATATAAATCTTCTCTTCTTTTAGTTACTTCCATTCACTATCACATAGTTTGGACTCAAATGTATTCACAATCCTGATTGGCCTTCTCTTCATTTTTTCTATCATATCAATGTATTTCCTAAAGTGTGCCATGTAGGGCAACATACCTAAAATATATTCTCACAAGGATATAGAACAAAAGTACTAATTCCTCCTCATTCCTGGAAGTTATGCCTTAATTATTTCAGCCCAATCCAATCTGTTGTTTTTTATCATATAGTGTCCACTAAGATACCTAGGTTTTTTAGTCCAACAGACAGCTGTGGAATCACAGGTCTTTGATTTTGTACTTGTGTGGTTATTTTTTTTTAACACAAGTATAAGACTACCTGTGTCTCTAAGAAATTTCATTTCTTCCAGTTCACACTACCAACTGGTAGCCAAAAGGAGTGAATGCATATATAATGTATACACAAATTAATTCCCTCTCTGAAATAATACTTGAAAATTCTATACTTTATTGAGATTATCAGTGTTTGTATTCTGTGAGTATAGAGAACCCAGTGTTAATTCCACACCAAGATGAGACATCAAGATATGATTTTCATAAAGAACATTCTCTGTAATATCATATATCATTACAGAATTCAGAGAGGAAGCTCATCTCAGCAAGGCAAGGCTATAAGACAACTCCAAAGGACTCATGATGGAAAAAAGCTATCCACTTCCAGAGAAAGATTTATGGAGTCAGAATGCAGATTGAAGAAAACTACTTGCTCTCTCTTTTTATGTTTTGTTTAGTTCCTTCTTTCTCATTGTTCATTTCATTGGTTATAATCCTTCTTTACAATTGGAGTAATATTTAATGTGAAAGTATTTGTAGAACCAATATCTGATTGCATGCCACCATAGAGGGGGAGGAGAAGAGAGAAGGATGGGGAGAAAATTTGGAACTCAGAAGCTTGTGGAACTTAATGTTGTAAACTAAAAGTAAATTAATTAATTAAGAAAAAAAAAGAATTCAGAGAGTATCAAAGCTGCAGTATTGACAGATGTATTATTGGAAATGGTTTCAATTTCTTTATGGCCCCAAACTGGAAACCACAGGGATACACATCAATTAGGGAATGGAAGAACAAGTTGTGTTATATCTTTGTGATGGAATATTATTATGCTATAAGAAATAACGAGCTCTGAGGAAGAAACAAGATGGTGGGAAAAAGGCAGGGATGAAACTGAGCTCTTCCTCAAACCCCTCCAAACACTTTAAATAATGACTCTAAATAAATTTGAGGGCAGTAGAATCCACAAAAAGTCAGAGTGCATCTATGACACTAGTCAGACTATTTCACATTACTTTCAAAAAAGTAATCAAAAACAGTCAAAAACAGTTTCAAAAAAGTTTCAAAAACAGTCAGAGTGTGTCAGAGTGCGTCAGGACAATGTTCTTTAATTATTTCTGGTATTATTGTGTTTAGATTCTTTTTTTGATCAAAACTTTCTGTTAGTTCAATTATTTTTATATTTTCTCTTCTTTATTCTCCAAATTTGTTGTTTCTCTTGTATTTCACTTTCTCTTCTTTTTTTAATGATTCATATTTTGTGTAATCATTTCTTGATCTCTTATAATTTCGCTGGCTTCACTTTGCCCCGTACTGATTTTCAAGGTGTAATTTCCTTCCTTATCATTATGGATATCTTTTTCTAGTTGATTGAATTTCCTTTCATACCCTTCTTGTCTTTCTTGGATTATTCTTATTTTCTTTTTTAGTTTTTCCTTCATCCCTGTCATTTTATTTTTAAAGTCATTTTATGATCTATAATTTTTTGGACAGGTAAGCATTTGATACTATTCTTTGGGGGTTTCTTTACTTCAATATCCTCCTCTGAAGATGAAACCCAGTCACCTTTAGTCCCATAACAGGTTTATATAATTTGATTCTTTCTAATTTGTTTTTGCATTTTTTTTGTGGTGATAGAAATTTAGTTATTTATAGTCACCTCTAACCCTGGGGTATGGGAAATGGTGCCTCTTGCCCCACATCTTCTCTTCTCCCCTCTAGCTTGAAACCAAAGCCAAACCTCTAGCCTGCTGTAAGTGCCCACGACCAGGGCTTTCTGCCCCACCCCTACTGCTCTCACCAGGCATTTGCTGATTAATTCTCACCCATGCTACTAGTCTTCACAGCATGGTCGGTCTGGTGTTCCTGGTCAGCAGAGATTCCCTCCATCTTCCTGGGTTTAGACACCCAATTTCCCTCACTATCCTGAGGGTAAAAGTTTCAGTTCCTGGGGCAGAGGCATCCTCTCAAACCAACTAACCCCAGGGTTTGCCACTTGTTATTTAAGAGGCTTGTGGCTTGCTGTTAAAATGGAACCTAGCCTGGAGGTGTTACTCTTCACCAGTACCAAAACTTGTCCAGGGATTTTTCTTTTAATCATCTCAAGTTGTGCCTGGAGTACCCCAGTATTTCTTCCATTCTTATTTATCTCCATCCACACTTTGTTTGCCCTAAGGTTCTATTTTAACTCTTTTGTGGAGAAAGAACTTAAGAGCTTGGAATATTCTGACCTATTCTGCCATCTTCCCAGAATCCTCTCTGAACAAATTATTTTAGCAGAAATATATGATGGCAGACATTAAATGGACCAGAGCCAAACTGAACAAAAAGTTTTTGCACTGTGTGTGTGCTAATAGTAAAGTATTTTAAACATATGGATGATTTTTTTTCTGAAATTGGTGTCAAACCTAATGTGTTCTCTCTCTCCTGATTCCAAGCTGGCATTAGTTTTCTTTCACTCCTGCATTCCTACACTTCCTAAAGGAACCTGGGAAATGGGTTGGGGTCAGAACATCCATCCTCACTCAAAGGGGAATGTATTAGAAAACCCGTGAGGATGGAGGTTCTCAACTGCAACCAGCCTCCATCCTCTAAGTTGTCTTCACTGCCTTAGCCCAGCTCTATTTAAATTTATTATACTAATTAATAGATAACATTGTCATCATCCTTGCAAATAGTAACCCATATTATTAGAGGGGTAGTTAGGTGACCTCTGTTTTCTGTTTGATTTTCACCAAACGATAGGACCTGAGTATCCCACAATTCTAACATCTCTCAGGCAGTTTGCAAAGCTCAGAAAATAGTCTTCCATCAAAGTTCATGATGGATCAAGGATTTTCACCAAGTTTCTAGGAAGAGAGATTTTCTTTCTTTTTTTTAAAGTCTAAGTTACAGAAGCATTTGAGGGGAAAAACGTGAATAGGGATTCCAGGCACATGGGAATCTGCCTAAACTTATCATTTCTATCATACCCAAAATTACTGGTTATATATCACTTTAGCCAAACAAAATCAAGGTCCAATGAAGATAGAGGCTTTAACTAACACAGAGACTTTCCATAGTAGCTTAATGTCACCCAAGAAATTTGCAATTCACTATAACTATGTTCTTTTACAAATCATCTGATAATAGATACTTTTAATATAGTATTTTAAGTTTTTCAAAGCACTTTGCATATGTTGTCTCATTTGATTTTCACAAGCAACTCTGTGAGATAGGTACTATTGTTGTTCCCCTTTGGCAAGTAAGAAAAGAAGGGCACAAGCAGAAGCCTTGCTCTGGGTCAATTTATCTGGTGGGTGTTAGAGTGAGCATCTGAACTTGGGTCTTCCTGACTCTGGATGACAGGTTTCCTCTAGTGATTGGGCTTTATTTTTGCTTTTTATTTTACTTTTAAAGAGAGAATAGGGCAGCAGTGAAAGGAATATTTTATGTTTGCATTATAATTAAAAGCTTAGAAACAAGAGAACTCTTGAGCCCCATTAAAATAGGAGAAGACAATCTAGAGAGCATCTTTGTATTATTGTTGTTCAGTAATATCTAACTCTTCATGAACCTGTGGAAAATAACTCACCAATACTGTCCATGAGGTTTTCTTGGCAAAGATACTAGAGTGGTTTGCTGTTTACTTCTCTACTGGATTAAAGCAAACAGAAGTTGAGTGACTTGCCCAGGGTCATACAGGTGATGGATATCTGGGGCCATGTTTGAACTCAGTTCATAGTTGTGCAAACTTGTACCACCTACTTATCATTTCTTTGAGATTTAAAAATCATTTACTTTGGGTTCAATGAGCCTTTACTTATCCTCTCATCAGCCTCCAGGAATTATTAGGGAAGGAAGTGAATTTATAGTTATGGCCCCCTACCCTAATCCATTAAGATCCATAAACCATATCTGGGATTTTCCTAGCAGTTGGATAGCCACCATTGCGGAATCAATGGATATTTTTTTACAGGGCACATATAATTAAGTGTTAAATCCCTCTGAGTAAATGATACAAAGATGGGCCCAGAAGCTAGCAATGGATCTTTTTTTTGGGAAAAGATCAAGCTTTTTGACCAAGCCAGGCCATGCAGCAGAATACTGAGAGATTTGGACATTAAGCATAAGGGCACTATGGAGCAAATTCACGCAACTCATTTCATCCAACTGGAGTAAATGGTAAGGGATTTGGGATCTGTTGCCAGCTTTATCCCTTCTTCACAATGTTTTATGCTGGCTTGTCCTGTCACTTTTGTCAGTTTCCATTTCATTTTTCCTTCCTTCCTTTCTCCTCTCCACCTCCCCCCAAAAATATGCTTTCTCCTTTTTCTGGGTCATTCCATTAATTGTCTAACAAATATATTGGTTATATCAGATATATTACAGAACAAATTATTGGCACACCAATAATTTAGTAAATTTTGTTTGGCTGCTAAGCAAAATGAAAACAGTGTCCACAGAGAAAACTGGTAGTCCAGTGGGTGGAGTGATGGGTCTGAACTCAGGAGGACCCTGTGTTTGGATCCAGTCTTGGATAATTGCTGGCTGTTACATTTTTGCTTGACTTCTGTTTGCCTCAGTTTCCTCAACTTAAAATTGGGATAAAAATGGCATCACTTATTCTTCAGGGGGTGTTTTGAGGATCAAATGGGATATTTGTAAAGCATGCCTGGAACATAATAGGCGATGTATATATGTCCATTTCCCTTCCTTCTCTCCCCTTCCCAACCCCACAGTCAAAACCCTACCTAGCAAGATAATTTAAGACAATGCTTGTGAATAGCATTTCATTTTTGCAAATAACAAAACAGTTAACTCTATAAGGGGAACTAATCTGATATCTGACCATCCAATTTGTTTTCTTTTTATTGACATTTTCATTTTGTACTATTATTATGTTAACTTTATATTCTAGATTTCATTTATGTTCTAACAATCTATATCATTTATGAATTTGTATCCTGTAAATGGAATTATAGTATGTGAATAATCTGAAAAAAATGATTACAATAGTTGGCCCAAACTTTTTTCTTGTTTCAATAATTTCAATGATTTCCATCAAATTAAATACAGTAAAACAAAAAGAGATACGAGCTCAATGATTTTAGAAAAAATGGAAAGTCATGCATGAAGTAATGAAGAGCAGAATGAGCAGAACCAAGAGAACTTGTTTGGATGCATCATAGTTATAGTTCAAAAGAAAGCTCAGTGGTTGAATTTTCTGAGAGCTTCAGGGCTAGGTCAGGGGAATAGATTTTCATTCCATTCACTTTTGTTTTGTCAGAAGGCTTAATGTTGTATGGAGGTATTTCTCATTTTTTTTCTTGTTGAATTATAATTACAATGTATCTGAAACATTGCCTATGGATTGGAGGTGATGGACTTAAGACAATTATGCTGAGATCCATCTAATCAATTCTCTTGGAACACTGAATTGCATTTCCTTCTTCATGCACTCTGATTCCACAGCTTTACTGTCTTCCTGAAATGGACATCAATTTTTTACCTACATAGATAGATGATAGATAGATAGATAGATAGATAGATAGATAGATAGATAGATAATTATATATATATATATATATATATATATATTAAAGACTTTTCTTACCTTCCCAAACAAAGGGAATAATATCACTTCTGTCACACTATATGGCATATTTCAATTAGTAAAGAATTTGTAGACAAACATGTTATTTGTTGTAGAGTATTACTGTGCACTTGGGAAATTTAGCTCAGTTTCATTTGCCCAATATATGTGAGCGATTTAGTATTATTGAACAACCTGGTGGAGTAAAAATTGCCTTAAGTGCACTAGATTACAAGATAAAGGTATTTAAAATAAATACTTCTTTCATATTAAAACACTAAACTGTGTATGAATGAGGCTTATTTATTGGGAACCCTGCAATTGCTGTTTTAGTTATGGGTTTGTCAGCTTTTCTATTATAAAGCCTTGTCTCCAGAAGTTTATAGCAAAGCTGTAAATATCAGTAGACTATACACTATTCTAAATCTTAGTCAGGAAGCGAACATTTATAAGACAGTATTTTAGGTTCTATTTAAACACACACACTCGGCAAAACAAAATATAGGCCAGTATTTTAGAAGTGCACATTTTCAGAATGATAGTCTATCACTTTTAAGAATAAGTGTTCAGTAATCGCATTAAAATGGAAAAGGTTCGTAAAAGTCAGTTATAAGTCCACTATAAACTTCTGTTATAAAAATGATTTATTCTCCTTATGTTCACAAAAGCTATCTCAAGCTTAAATCTAGAACCACCAGCACCACCTCAAGACTAAAACTAACTTCTTAGTGGCATGATTCCAAGAACAGGTTAGAAATCAAAGATCTATCCACAAACTAATTCCATATTTCATCAGTTTTTTAAAACTCATAAGATATAAATTAATTTCATTAAATTTTTCATCATCAGTAGATTTATTTGTCCTTTACTCCTTAAGAGTATGTTGGGCCTGGAGTCAGGAAGACCCATTCATATTCCTGAGTTCAAATCTGGCATCAGACACTTAGTGTTTCAGCAGATGGGCTAAACCAAGTTTAGGGTAGCAAAGTCTCAGTCAGTTAGTTAGGGGAGTGTCTACCATAAGCATGTGAAGTCTTCCCTTTGTGGAATGGGTGGATGTGAACAATTTGTTCCACTGTCCATGAAGGCAGCTGAAGCAAGCACTGTGGAACACTTAGAGCATGGGTACATATCAAAACTGCCAAAGTCATCCTCTGTATCATAAGCCTCCATCATTCATCTTGACTCCATGTAATGGCAAATAAAGTGTTACTTTGCTGCTTGTTTCAGCTATTTAAGTGATTTTGAACCTCACCTTTGATTGTATCAAGAGTCTCTTTTGGAAACAGTATACATTGTGTTGCCCTTAATAGGTATAAGGTAGTTTGAAGACCTTCCCTGTCCTTAATAGGCCTAATACAATCACATGCTGACCATGGTAGAAGGAGCTTACCAAAAGAGCAGAACAGGAGGGGTGGAACAGGAAGGAGCAGAGCAGAAAAAAGCTCGAGCAGAGTTGGGGACAAGCAGAGTTAAGAGAGAGAATGAAAATGATGTTGGCACTCTGTATGTCATTCTATCTGTGTTGATGTTAACTTTTCAGACAGAAGTGTCTATTGAAGGAGGACCGTATTGTTGTTATAGAAGTCCTGAAAGAGAACTTTACTCTTGATTTGTGTTTGGTTTCTCAGACAGAAGCCTTGCCTGTTGATTCATGTTACTTCATCAGACAGAAAGTAAATTGAGAGGATAGTGCTGATAATGTGTATAAATATTGTTGTAGCTCTCTTAAGCTTTGTCTTTTTAGAAACAGAAATTCCAAGACATGTGACCTTGGGCAAATCACTTAACCTCAATTGCCCTCCAAACCCCCCCCAAAAAAAAAAGAAACAGAAACTCCAAAGGACTTGTAGTGGAGCAGCCTCTTGAGCTGAGATACCGAACAGGAGCAGAGAGCTGCCTATGTGCAAATCCAGGCAAGAGTCAGGTGAATCCAGACAAGAGCTGGTAGCAGTCAGCCCATTGAAGAGGAGCCATGTGGTTTGGAAGCTAGCCCCAAGCCTAGACAAAAGAGGACTTTATTTGAATACTGTGTATTGATTGAGGAGATTGTGACTTATTGAATGATAAGTTTTGTTTAAGACTAATGTTGCTACCTTAGTTATAAGTCATTATGTTATATTGTTATATTATGTTATACATTATGTTATATTGTTTCAAATGTTATACTTTAGTTTCTTGAACATTTTGCTTTAGTTTATTGCTGTGTAAATAGAGAGTTCACTGTGCTAAGTTATTAGATCCTTAAAGTTATACAGCAAAGAATACAGCAGCAGTCCTCAGGAGAGCTGTTTGTGATTCACTTTATATGCTGTCTTGGCATTGGAGTGTGATGACTCTGGAAGACAGGTTGAGACCTATGCCTTCACAGAACTGTGCCTCACTTTTATTCAGTTCATGCATAAATCAAAAGATGCGACCCATACCATTTTACTATATTTACCTATCTCAATGTCCTGTGGTGACAGGCAAGTAATGGAGCTGCAGATAAAAATACGCTGGCTGTTTGTTGTAGTCACAATCCTATACACAGGTGACCCAGGCCATAGGGTTGTCTTCTCATTGAAAGAAGCAGTGGGATTCATCATCTGCCTGACTGTCTTAGTAGCCTATTAAGACAACACCGCTCACCACCTGATGTGAGGAAGGAACTAGAAAATGTGCCCTAAAATTGTCTGCTTACCCAATCTTGACCTTTTTGCTGTAGCAGGTGAGGATCTCACCCTGTGATCAAAATGCCAAAAAAAAGTAGAAAAAACTTCTGCAAAGCCCTCATAAGAGAGGTGCTATATTCTATGAGCAAAGTAGAATTGAAGCAGCACAAAAGAAATGTGAGATGTGCAAATTTATAGAATCTACCCCAAATATTCACATGAACTAGTTGTGCATGACCTATGGTAGAACATTAAAAGCTCCTCTTGGTCTGATCAGTCAGAATCAGACACACTGTAACTTGACTCTAAATAGCAATGTCATTTTGGTCCTTTTTGGGAATGAAGGACAACAATCTAGCTGTGTGACCCTAGGTAAGTCACTTAACTCTATTTGCCTTATTTGCCTCATCTATTAAATAAACTGGAGAAGGAAATTGCAAATTACTGTAATATCCCTGCCAGGAAAACCCCAAATGGATTTTTACAATCAGGCATGACTTAACAATGACTGAACAACAACAAAAAATAGAACAAGGTCATGTATGGTGTGCCATTTTATAGCCATTCTTCACTGTCATTAAAAGAAAAAATACAATTGATGGCTCATTACTCAAGAACCTAGTAAATGGTGCTAGCCTCTTGAACAGGACTACAGCTTGGATTCCCATAATCACACAGTTCAATGGATTTAAAGCATTAAGAAAGGTAAGTCTAGTGCTACTTCCTGATCTATAATTTGCTCACTTCTGGGATTTACTTACAGTAACTATAGATGATAAACAATAGAAACAACAAATATGGCATGTATGTAACCTAGTGGCTGATAGGGCTGTATGCATTGATATAGTAATACAGTGTTTGGAGGCCATTTCTATAAGGAGTCAAGTCAGGAAGCATTTATTAAGGGGCTACTGTGTACTAGGCAAGATGCTCTACCAAAAACTATTAGAAGGAATAACCAGAAATCAGTACTTGGTATGATTAACTTGGATGAGTGTTTCATTTTTCTAACCATTCTTCTGCCTTATAATTGGCAGTAACTCAAAGTATTTTGAGAGGTTAATACCATTTACACTCTGGAAAAAAAATCACTTTAAGCAATGAAGAATTTCAAAGGTAAAAATGATCCCCCCCCCCCCCCCGCCATCTCAGAACTACTGAGATAATGTCCTGTACTTTACGGGCATTCCTCTTGCTATTGATATTGCCCAAGCATATGTCATGTATTATCTAAGCAAGGCCATCTGCCATTTATTAGCCTGTTGACCACAGGAAAGATCAAGAACTTCTGGGTTACAGATGAGTTGCCAATCTACATCAAAAGAAAGGACATTGACACTTTGAGATTTCTGCACAATTAGACAGTCAGTAAACATTTATTAAGAATTTAATTTGTGCCAGACACTATATTAAGCACTGGCCATACACTGTTGAACTAAGAGGTCCAAAATTCCAACATTAGAATTCAATCCATTAGTTAGCAGCTAAGTCAGCAGTACAGTGGAAACAAAGTTATGGATGCAGAAATAAGAAAAATAACACAACTTTAAATGGAGATTACAGTGGGTAGGATAGCTTCACAGCTCAGGACACTGAGTAACTCCCATAGCATAACCTTTCTTTGATTTGACAATATTCTCTTCATGAACTAAGGAAGCAGTTTAGGAAAAAGGTAGGAATGATGATATCTACAAATGTAATTATAGAATTTAATGGAAGAGGTTTGGTGTTTCAGAAATTCTACCCACATGTAGGACGCAGAAAATTAAGAATGAATAATAATGGTATATAACGCACTAATTGGAGAATAGAAGTCAGAATGGAGTAGGAATATAAAGAAATAATTGGTAGCTAACCATAAAGACTAATTTCTTTTCAAAAGGGTTCCATAACACAATGCTGCTTTTATTAAGAGATGAGGGAGGAGACAAAATATTAAATTGCATAGCTAACTGTGCATAGAAAAAAGGGATAAGCAGAAGTATAATGAGAATGAATTGAAATAAATTTAAGTACACTCAAGCATTTTGGGATAGGGAAGGTATATGGGAAGGGAAGTTTTGATTCTGTGGGAATGGGCTAACATCAAAGTAGTATTAGAAAAATTAATAAAGAGTAATAGTATTAGAAAAAATATTAATAAAGAGTAACAAGGAGTTGACTTAAAAGATGAAGGATTCAAAATCAATATAAAAATGAATTGAAGGTAGGGCCAATATGGCAAAATAACAGCAATAAGCAACTCAGCAATGGAGTCTGACCAGGAGCACACTGAGCTCATAGCAATCTAGTTTTGAACAAGGAGATGTGAATCCATGCTGAGATACCAACAAACCCATACAATAGCATGATGATGAGAATGGGGAAAACTGACAATTTTATCACCCTCTATTCAGTTTCAAGTCATAGATTCATGGTAGACTGATAAGGAGGTCTTTTCTGCAGAGTTATCATTCCCAAGTAGGGAAGCCAAGGTATATGTCCTGAGAATAAAGAAAGTTAGAAAGAAAGGAACAGTCATGTGATAAGAGCCCAGAAACAGAATGGAGACTCAGTTTTAGTTTGTAGCTCAGCTTGCAGAGCAATAATCAGGGTGGGAATTTCAGGCCGATGGGGAGCTTACAATTCCATAATACTGAGAGAAAATTCTGAGAAGAGGGCAGAGTAGGGCAGACAATTTCAAGCACTCCAGATTTCACCCCAAAACAAGATAAAATAGTGCCTCAGAGTGAACATTGAGCAGTTAAAAATAAATAAGAGGAGCAGCAGAAAATTCAAGAAGATCTGAAGAAAAATCTCAGGATCAGTTTTGGTCCCTGTGAAGAATAAGTACCTCCAGGCTGGTTGTACTTAAATAACAAATGGCAAACCCTAGGTTAGTAGTCTGGGTTGGGAAGTTGCCTGCAGTCCCAGGAACAGGAACTTTTGCCTTTTGGACAGTGAGGGGAATTGCAAGTCTGAGACAGGGATGATTGAGGGAACTTCAACTTACAATGAGTGCCTGACCCTGCTGTACTGCAGAGATTCAGTCCTGGATAAGAAGAAACTATCACACACCCAGTGAGGACAGAAGCAATGGAACATGGATGCTATTGCCTTTGAGCACCTACAGAAGAGTGAAGGTCATGATTTCAGTTAAAGGCCAGAGGTGAGAAGTGAAGGAGGATTTGAGGCCAGAGGCACCATTCCCCATAACCCAAGACTAGGGGTGATTACAAAAAAAATTTTCCACATTTTTTTTAAATGAGCAGGCAAATGAGAAAGAATTCAAACAGAGGGAGTTACTTTGAGAATAGAGAATACCAGGGTTCAAATTCAAAGGAGGATGTTGAAGCAAACAAAGTTTCTCCTCCCTCAAAGAGCAATGTCAAAAGGTCATCTGCCCAAAAAGAATTTATAGAAGAGTATTAAAAAGACTTTGAAATAAAATGAGAGAGATTGAAGAAAATTTAAAGAGAACAGTCCAAGAAAAAACAAGATTATGGAAAGAAACTTAACCAACTGGAAAAGAAGATCCCAAATTTTAAAAAAATGACTGTGAAAAATTTTAATTGGGCAAGGGGAAGCAAGTGAAATTATAGAAAGCAAAGAAATAATGCAAGGAAAGATAAAAATGAAAAATAGAAGAGAATGTGAAATATCTCATAAGAATAATGCCTGTTCTGGAGAGCAGATCAAGAAGAGAAAAAATAAGTATGATTTGATTAACTGAAAGCTATGATAAAAAATTGTGATACAATGATATAAGAAATAATTGAAAATTTTCCTGAAGTGTTAGAACAAGATAGGAAAGTAGAAATAGAAAAAAAAATTCAGTGATCACTACCTGAAAGAGATCCTACAAGGAAAAACTATAGGAGTATTATAGTTAAATTTAGAAACCTCAAGTTCAAGGAGAAAACATCAGAAGCAAGAAGAAAAAAAATATTCAAATATGGCAGAGCCACAGTTAGAATCACACAAGACCTAGTATTAGGAGAGCAAGGTAGAGGGTTGAAGTAAAGTAGAGAAAACAGGTGGGATAGGAAACAAGAGACACACAGCCATAAATAAAGATCAGGAGTAGAATTTGTTAGGGAAAAAGTAATAGGGGTAGTAATCATAATCTTGGACAGAGTTAAGGCTAAAATAGATTTAATCACTTGAGAAAAATAGGGAAACTACACTATGTGTCAGTCAAATTTATCATTTCTGTTTTGGACTATTTAAGATAACTACACAGTATAAGTTTGGAATATTGTTTTAGTATAACAAATGGTGAGTTGGTAGATGACTTGGAAAAAATATGGAAAGACTTTAACTTATGAAGGAATAGGTTATCCACCCTCAGAGAAACAGAGGACAAATACATATACTATGGTTTTACATAGATGCATATTAATGTATATGTCTATAATGAGTATGATTATAAGTGAATTTATGTATATGTGTGTTCATGCCTTCATGTGTATATGCCTATATATCTGTGCATGTGCATGTATATATGTATGTGCAGACACACACACATATATAGATAATAGATAGATAGATATAGAATCCTCTCTTACACTCTGCTGCTCAAATGGCAATGCTTTTCTCTCCTTATTTTGTACTTAATTTTCAACATTTAAGTTTATAATATGTTTTATCTTATTGTATATTTAAGTTTTAGTATTTAATTTTGAAATAACTTAATTTTTAAAATTCTGTAATGCTGATTCATCAGAGCTTTCCAGCTTTCTGATAGGTTAAGGGCAGCAGTATTCTGCTGTTGCTCAGATTCAATCCAGAACAGGAACTTGAAGAGGCAAGAAGTGGGGTTGGGGTGCATAATGGGGATGGTAACAATTAAACTTGGCACTGGATCAGGCCACTTTGAGAATAAAAGAAATTGAATTGGAAAACAGATGAAGGACAACAAAAAACAAAAAACAGCCCAGCAGGCCGGCAGGAATTGGCCAGCGCAGCGCTCTGGGAGCCGAGCCCAGCCCCACACGGAGGCTTTAGCCCCAGGGCGGGCCTGACCAGCCGCCAGCCAGAGGGACTCCAGATCAGCAGCAGCTGTGGCCTTTTCCAGATTTATCAACACATAGACGCGAAGTACAAGGTGAGAGGCCAGTGCATTCTGGACTTTGGGACCCAGTAAGTGGGAGTGCGTGGCTTTTACCCCCAGGGCGAGAAACCGCTGAGACACCAGCACAGCCTGCCAGCTCCACGTGGCAGGTTCAGCTCCTGGCCTGCAGAGTGTAGGGGGACCAAGCACTAGTCTGAGGGGTCATCGCTCTTGCTTTAACCTGCTTGGATCTGGATTGCAGTCTAGGGCGGAGGTCCTGGGGTGTGTGTCCAGCTTGCCAGAGCGTGTGGAGACCTCAGAGAGGGCACCCATCTAATACCTCTGGCAGCTGAGAAAACCCCAGCGTTTGGGATGAAAACTCCCCTGTCTGGTGTCAGAGTCCTACAGTGGCAAAAAGCCCAAAAGTCAAATCATTGAGTGGCAAAATGAGCAGGCAAAGGAAACAAAGCAGACAGAAGATTCCAACATTACACTCCTATTTTGGGGACAAGAAGGAGCAAGGCATGGAACAGGAGGAAATCAGTGAAGTCAGAACTCCTGCACCAAAAGCTTCAAAGGAAAATACAAGCTGGTTACAGGCCATAGAGGACCTTAAGAAGCAGATAAGAGAAGTGGAGGAACAATTGGGAAGAGAAATGAGAACAATGCAAGAAAATTATGAAATGAGAGTCAACAGCCTGACTGAAGAAAATAACACCTTAAAAAACAGACTGACTCAAATGGCAAAGGAGGCTCAGAAAGGCAATGAGGAGAAGAATGCCTTAAAAAGTCGAATTTGCCAGATGGAAAAAGAATCTCAAAAGCTCACTGAGGAGAATCATTGCTTCAGAATTAGATTGGAGCAAATGGAAGCTAATGACTTTATGAGAAATCAAGATGTTGTAAAACAGATCCAAACAAATGAAAGAATAGAAGGCAATGTGAAATATCTCATGGGAAAAACCACTGACCTGGAAAATAGATCCAGGAGAGATAATTTAAAAATTATTGGACTGCCTGAGAGCCATGACCAAAGTAAGAGCCTGGAAAGCATCCTCCAGGAAGTTCTCAAAGAAAACTGCCCTGATGTTTTAGAATGAGAGGGCAAAATAGAAGTTGAAAGGATCCACTGATCACCTCCTGAAAAAGATCCCAAAAAGAAAATTCCTAGGAATGTTATAGCCAGGTTCCAGAATTCCCAGATTAAGGAGAGAATATTACAAGCAGCCAGGAAGAAACAATTTGAATATTGTGGAAACACAATTAGGATAACCCAGGATCTGGCAGCTTCTACACTGAGGGATCGAAGGGCCTGGAATGTGATATTCCGGAGGTCAAGGGAGCTGGGATTAAAACCAAGAGTCACCTACCCAGCAAAACTGAGTATCCTGTTTCAGGGGAAAATATGGTCATTCAGTGGAATACAGGACTTTCAAGCATTCTTGCTGAAAAAACCAGAGTTGAATAGAAAATTTGACATTCAGATACAAGAAGCAAGAGAAGCATGAGAAGGTAAACAGGGAAAAGAAATCATAAGGAACTTATCAAAGTTGAACTATTTTTTTTTAAGCAATTGGGGTTGAGTTGCTTGCTTGGGGTTGCACGGCCGGTTGTTGTTTCTGGGTGTGGTGCTGGGTGTCTGGGCCCGGATTTGATCCGGGTCGTCCCGGCACTGAGGCCGGTGCTCTTGCTTGCTGAGCACTTGGCCAAAGTTGAACTATTAACATTCCTACATGGAAAAACAATAATTGTAACTTATGAAACTTTTCTAAGTAGTTGAAGGTATTAGAAATATATATTATATATATATATATGTCTTTATATGAGGGTATGCAGGCATATGAATACATATGTGAATGTGTGTATATATGTTTACAGGTATACATAGATAGAGGGCACGGGACCAATTTAACAGGAAGGTATGATACTTAAAAGGTGAATTTAAGAGGTGAGAGGGATATAATGAGAGGAGATGGGGAGAGACAGAGTGGGGCAACTATCTCATACAGAAGAGGCAAGGGAAAATGGTTACAATGGAGGGGAAGAATAGGAAGGCAAAAGGGAATGGGTCAACCTTATTCCCATTGAATCTGGCTTGATGAGGGAGGGAAATACACACTAAATAGGGGATCTCACCCTCCAGGAGAATGGGGGGGGAGAGGATGTGAGGGGAATGATGGAGGGGAGGGCAGGCTGGGGGGGAGGGAAGTTGGAAGCACCCACTTTTGAAAAGGGACAGGATCAAAGTAGAGAATAGAACAAGTGGGATGTGGGATAGGAGGGAGGGAAATATAGTCAGTCTTTTACAATACATCTGCTATGTTATTGTTTTGCATTAGCCACCCATGTACAACCTATACTGAACTGCTTATCTTCCCAGTAAGGGTGGGTGATAAGGGAGGAAGGGAATGAATCTGGAATTCAAAGTTTTAAAATCAAATGTTTAAATATATATATACTATTATAAAAAAAAACAACTAAGAATCGCTGGATTCTGACCAATATGCACAAAAATTGTGCCTAAGTGTTATATCTCAAGAAAAATTAAAAGAAAATTCCCTCATCTGTTAGAACCAGAAGACAAAGTAGAAATAGAAAGGATCTATTGGCTATCTCTTGAAAGAGACCCCAAAATAAAAACTACCAGTAACAAGACAGAATCTAGAGTTTCCAATGCAAAGAAAAGTACAACAGCTAGAAAGAAAAAAAAAAGTAGCAATGAGTCATAGTTAGAATTATACATGATTATCAGCCACTACTCTAAGGAGTACAGAAATGGGAATATGAAATTTGAGAAGGCAAAGAATGTAGTCTTACCTTCAAGAATAACTTACCCAGTAAACTGAGTAAAGTCCTATGACAGGGGAAAAAATGCTTATTGAATGAAGTAGAAAGTTTCCAAGAATTCCTGATAAAAAAGATCAATATTCATTATAAATGTTTGAATAACAGGAGTGAAAATAGAGTAATTAACCATAAGGTCCTATATATCAATAAACTACTTTATGGTAATGGAGGGAATACACAATACATGTGTCCTTTATAAATTCTAATACCATAGGAGTTTAATTAAACAGAAGGCTTGTAAGTGGTTGTATTACATTTTGATGATGTAAAGAATGTAAAGGGAAGGGAAGAGGAATATCCTCATGAGGAACTCGATGGAAAAGTAGGGAAAAAATTATCTCATAAAATCCAGATGAGGTAGTAGAATTTTTTTTAAGCAATTGGGGTTAAGTAACTTGCTCAAGGTTACACGTCCAGGTGTTTCTGGGTGTGGTGCTAAGTATCTGAGCCCAGATTTGATCCCCAGGTCATCCCAACACTGGAGCCAGTGCTCTTACTTGCTGTGTTACCTGGCCACCCCTGAGCTAGTAGAATTTGATAGAAACATGGAGAAAATGGGACAGGAAGAGACTGATGCTGAAATTTCACTCATATCTGATCTGATAAAAAGAGAGAACAATATACACACAAATTTGGGTGTTGGAACATATTTTATCCAATAGGGAAATAGAAGGGAAGAGGGAGAATGGGACCTGGGGAATTAGAGAGAGGGTAGATTAAGGAAGAAATTAGTCCTAGACAAAACAAATTTCAAGAATGTACAAAAATATTTTTAACTCTATTTGACATAGCAAAGAAGAGATTAATTAAAATTTAAAATTAATTAAAGAACTCAAGGTGGGGTACACATAAATTGGGGGATGGCTAAATAAGTTACATATAAATCTTATGCAATTCTAAAGTGTATTAGAAATAATGGAGATTATTTCATGGTGACCTATGAAGATTTTTTAAGAACCAATACAGAATAAAATGAACAACAAAAACAAACAAAAAACAAAAAAAAGAGAGAATAATTTCATGCAGAGACAGAAATACATTAAAGAAAAATAAGTCTGAAGGAATTAGGAATACTTGTCACTATAATGAGTGACCATGGTGACAGAGAACTAATGATGAATTATGCTTTTGACCTCCTGAGACAGGTGAACAACTAAATCCAGAATGTGACTTTTTTTCCCCTTTAATGCCTAATCAAGTAGGAATTTTTCTGTACTTAACTATTCATGTATATAATGGGTTTTAATTTTCTTTGTTCTCAATTGAAGAGGAGATTTGAATGAGAGAGAAAGAAGATTTTAGTTGTTCATATATATATATATATTTAAAAATGAAAAAAAATTGACAAGAAAAATTCTAAACATTGCACATTTAAATGTAACTAAATTATATCTGACTTAAGTAAAGTGTGTTCAGGTGGAATAATAAAATAAAATCCAACAGTTTTCTGCATAAATGAAGTACATCAGAGAAAATAAAGATGGACAAAATGAATGTGAATGTTAATACAACATTTAAAGTAATTTCTAAAATAGGAAGTTACAAAAAAAGTTATCATACAAATTAAAAATAAAATATTACAATGTCCTTTGAAATAAATTAGAAAACAATATTCTTTTTTTAAGCAATTGGGGTTAAGTAACTTGCTTAAGGTTACATGGCCAGTTATTTCTGAGTGTGGTGCTAAGTATCTGAGCCCAGATTCGATCCCAGGTCATCCCGACAGTGGGGCTGGTGCTCTTACTTGCTGAGCCACCTGGCTGCCAACAACAATATTTTTTAGAGTAAAATAAATACTGAAATGACCATAAATGTTGAATATGTACACCAAATAGAATAACATTTAAATTCATTTAAAAATGACTCTTTAAAAATTAGAATTGTACAAGGGGAAGCAAGTGAAATTATAGAAAGCAAATAAATAGTGCAATAAAATATAAAGAATGAAAAAATCAAAGAGAATGTGAAATATCTCATAAGAAGAACACCTGTTCTGGAGAACAGATCAAGAAGAGAGAAAAGAATGATTTGATTAACTGAAAGCTATCAAAATATAAAATAATTGTGATACAATGATTCAAGAAATAATTGAAAATTTTCCTGAAGTGCTGGAACAAGAGCGGAAAGTAGAAATAGAAAAAAAATAATGCAACAAATATTGGGGGAAAATATTTTTAAAGATAGAGAAGAAATACTTGTAGGATATTTTAATGTTCTCTCAGAATGATATAAAAGTAATAAAAATATCAACAAAAAGTTATACACATCTACATATGCACATATATATGTATATGTGGGTGTGTATCACAGTAATTATTAGAGAAACCTCTGATAGACATGACATCAATTGAATGACAAAACTAAAGAAACATAAGTATGTGTATGCATACATTTCACTACATGTTCACACATAAATGTAGAGATAGAGGCAGAGATATGTAGATATATTTATTGATACAATATTGTACATTTCTGAAATTATATCATAGCATTTAGGGATATAAGGTATAAATCAAGTGGCAAAGCACAGAGAAATTGTGAATTGATGTAAATAATAAATATTAAATACATCTTTTATAGAAATAGTAAAAATAATTAGTAAAAGAGGGAAAATAAGTAAAAGATACATGCCTAAACAGAAACTTAATAATGGTATCCTGAATAATCAATTGTTCAGCAAACAAAGCATAGAAATTTTAAGTATAAAAAGTTAATAATGGTGTGAAAACATACCAACATTTCTGGGATACAGTGAAAATATTCTTCATAAGAAAAAATACTCTAGAGTTTACACATTGACAAAATAGGAATAAAAAAAGGATTAATGTAATGAATGTACAATTTGAAAAAGAAACAAATCCCTAAACTAAAATTAAATAAAAATAAATATATGCAGCCCCCAATACCTCCAGCACATAAAAAACAACCAAAACAAAAAGAATACTCTTCACAAAATCTTATAACATAGCATATTTGTTAATATTTAAGAAGCTTTAGTGTCTTCTACTTGTCTCTAAGGAAAAAAAAATACAAGTTCCCCCGTTTTTCCCGTTTACAGCTCTTCACAGTCTGGTTTCAATTCACCTTTCCATAATTCCTTCACATTGTCCCTGCATTCCTACCTATCAAGCCTATGTATTCACATTATATTTTATTTCCTACCTCTTTGATCTTAGACAAGCCTTATACCTGAACTACTGCCTTTCCTCTTCACTTCTCCCTAATATAATCTTGAGTTATATGAAGATTTAGTTTCTCAAGTTCCATGTTTTACATTCAACCTTTCCTGAAACTCTTCCTTTATAGTATACTCTTCCCGTAAAGAAAAAAAAAAAAAGCAAGAACACTTTTCCCCAGTGTATACATTTTGTCATGGCTTATCTGTGTTCATATAATTGGAGCCAATATAATGCAAGTTTGTTGAAGTGAAAAACTTTTGTTTGCTTCTGTTGGTTGTTCATCTTTGGTCTCTGTATCCCCAGAATCTATTATATTTCCTTACATGTATTAGGGAATTAGTAAATATGTGTTGAATGAATGAATGATATAATGTTAAACTGGATGTTAAACTGGATCAAACACATGTACTCTAAATCTATGACTCAATAAAATCCCAGAATGCATGACTCTGACAAAGCCTTGAGAAAAACCAGAAATATTAAAAAAAGTATTCTGATTCCTCCACCAGTGTTCCTTTTACTAGACCATGCTGTAGTAGAACTACCAAGATATTCAGGATAATTGTTAATATGTTTTTTATTTATTCATTTTTCTATAGAAATACTTTTCTAAATGTGACATAAGAACACAACAGCGAGTACATTAGAAATTCAGGTTCATCAACAATCAAAAGGACAAAAAGTTATGATATTTTATCAAAATCATTCATTAAATGTATATGGTAAAAAAATTCTATTAGGCTTATTTTCATTGCATATTAATGACTTTCCTTGAACCAGGACTATGATCTAAACCTTTTTTTCCTCCATCAAAATGCTATTTTCAAGTACAAACAACTCAATTATATTTGTGCTCCTGAAAGTTTTGTAATATAAGAAATATTAAATGATTATAACTTCTCATTATTAAATAGTTGGAAT
Source organism: Petaurus breviceps papuanus (assembly GCF_028583685.1). Classification (NCBI taxonomy): domain Eukaryota; kingdom Metazoa; phylum Chordata; class Mammalia; order Diprotodontia; family Petauridae; genus Petaurus; species Petaurus breviceps. The sequence continues at coordinate 9,816,341 of NW_027186315.1, forward strand.
TTTAAGTTAATTATTTTTTTGTAATTTGGAAGCAAAAATTAAGTTTCATACTTATAAAATATCACCTTGGACTATTCCTTACAAAGGGAGATGTAGGCATTTAACAACTTTAAATATAATAATTTTCACTGAAGACACACTACTTAAAACTTTGAACATTTTAATTATATAACATTATTCCATCTAAGTTTAACTCAAACACTAACTTATCTTTATAACATAGTTGAATTAGTCTACTAGTATCATCTTATTCATTAATCAAATGTTCTGGTTTGGGCTCTGCTGGCTAATTATCTAAGATATTGCTCATTAAGTATGGTTAGTGCAAAATCAAGGAAAGTTCAAATTAATAGTTATCTTGAAGTGTTTCTGGAAGTAGTACATTAATTTCATTCATATCATGAAGTTAGAAAGATTGCCTAGTGTTTTTTGGCTGGATAGAAAGTTTGGTAGATAATTATTTTTCATTATTGTACCATTATTATTTCATTTATTTGGACTTTTTTTATCATACTTGTATAAGGAATTTATACATGAAAAGAAATGATGTTAGTGTTCAAATTCTTCCTTACAATGGGCTTACTCTTTATCCAGCAAAACCACTATCAGGTTTAAACTCAAAGAGGTCAATGATAAGGAAAATAAATAGTAATAATTGACACCCACATATTTGAAGTACCACTTCTCTTTGATAACAAGAATTGGAAGTAAAATGCCCATTGATTGGGAAATAATTAGCCAATTTTTGGCACATGAATGAAATGGAATATTTCTGTAATATAAAAAATGAATATAATGAATAAAGAAGCTAATGAAAAGACATATGTGAACTGATCGATAGTTAAATAAAGACACAAGAAAAGAATATATTCAATACCTAGAACAATGTAAATGGAAAGAATGCTCACAGAGAATTAGAAGTAAATATTGCTTAAAATACAAAATATCAAAGGATGGCTTGAAAGAAGATAGATGAGAAAACAACAATTCCTTTCAAAGGAAAGAGATCCATGAGTATGATGCTCTGCTTTTTACTTTTCTTTTTTTGTTTTTAAAATATTATTTATAAGATGAGATGGTTTTCAAAAAATGGGAGGGAAATTTTGGTGATATAAAATAAAGTCATCAGTAAGGACAGTAATGAAAGATAGCCTATAAACTTAGAAAGAACAGTTTCAATCAAATATTGGAGTTAGGAATTAGGAACTGAATGGCTGGGAAGTTATTTGTGTCAGAAGAGTTCATTAAGTAACAACTATAATCAGGGAAAATATCTTCATTTTACCCCATTTCCCATTTTTCATAGTCAGCATTGTATAAATAGTTTTGCTAGAGCAGTTATAATTTTATGCAATATCTTTTTAAAAAATCTATAACTTTCCCTCTAAGTTAGTATTTATTTTGACCTTTTTTCCCTGATTTATTAGTGTTCTGGCTGAACACTGGCAATTTGTTCTAAAATGATGCTCATAAAGAATTGATTTCCAGAGAATTCTGGGAAAGATGATAGAGTAGGTCTGAAAAATTTTCATCTCTCCTGATTTCCTCCACAAACTAGATCTAACATAGCTTCATGGTGAATGCAGAACTGAAAAAATAAACAGGAGTTGGGGTAGAGAGTTGTACTACTGAAACAAGCTGAGAGGACCCCAGGAAAGACTCCAGAGGTTAAGGTTCAGTCAGAATGAAGTGCAAACACCTCCAGGCTGAATCAACAAATAAGTAGTCCTGGGAAGCAGTCTCAGAAACTTTCCCCTCATGGACAGTGGGGGAGTTGAATGACTGAGTAGGGGAAGACTGAAAAACCCACTGCTCTTTCTGTATGCCAAATCCAGCTGTGCTGACCTGATGAGGTCTGGGTTGTGGTTGTGGGTGAGAAGGAACTAGCCCATGCCCAGTGACTGTGATTTCATATGACTGGGGACCCTGCGGACTGTATGAGAGGAGAGTGGAGTCTCTGGTTTCAGCTGCAGGGCAGAGGATTGAAGGACAGCATGTCTTGAGGGCTTTAGTCATTGTGGCTTAGGGGAGAAGAGCTGTGGCTAAGGTGGGGCTTCCAGACAGAATTCAGAAAATAACAGTAAAAAGGATCTGAGGCCTGAGGTACCATTAATCACAACTCAAAACTATAACCTCAGTATAATAATAAGTTGCCAAAAATAGAGTAAAAAAAAACAAAAATGAGTAAGCAAAAAAGAAAGAACCCAACTATAGACAACTACTATGCTGATAGAGAAGATCTGAGTTAATATTCAGAGGAAGATAGTGAAGTAAAAGAAAAACAAAGTCACTCCTACCTCAAAGAGCCACACAAATGGTTACAAGTCCAAAAAGAGTTCTTGGAAGAATTTAAAAAGAACTTCAGAAACAAAATAAAAGAGAAACTTTGAAAAAATAACAGCAATCCAAGAAAATCAAGGAAATTATGAAGAGAAAGTCAAACAATTAGAAAAAGGAGACCCAAAATCTTAAGGAAGAAAATAATTCCCTTAAAATTAGAATTGGGCAAAGTTGTATATATGATTTTTGATGAACTACTTCTGTAATATAAGAAATGATGAGGGGCGGTGTAATGTAATGCCAAGCAAAGGCAACTTCCCAAGGTTCAGAATACCAGCATAGGTGCTCTCCATTTTATTCAGTAACAAAACCAGAACAGAGAACATCAAAACATGACATCATTCAAAATACAAGTACTACCCCACCCCAGGGCCTTCCAATAATTCAATCAATTACAAAGTCCCTGTTCTAAATACTACTCCACCCCTATGCTACACCTTCATTTAGTCCACCACAAAACCCCTCTTCTCAAATGGAGATTAGTTTCCAAACATAAGTAAACTACATTCATTTGTTCAACCACAGAACACAATAAGGTCAAAAGTTCCCCACCCCTGGATCACAATTGAATCTACCCCAGAGTTACAACAAGTTTAAGCATAACACTTAATACCCAAATGGAGGTCTTTTCTTCATCTTGACATGAGGCAAGTTCTCAGCAATCTTAGTTCCTGGGGAGACAAGGCTTACCAAGTCCACAAGATACATTGCCAGTCCCTTCACTAATTCATCCTCTGTCTGTAGAACAGTCCTAGAACCCCTGAAAATGTTAGCAAAACCCTCTCCCAGGATTTCTGTAAACATACAACAAGAAAATCCTTCTTCAGGGCTTCTGAACCAACAGAAAGGTTCCCAGACCCCTGCAACAACAGCACTGTCCTTCACCAGTGGACAGTATTCACTCTCTGTCTGCAGGACAGTCTCAGGGCTTCTTGACCAAAAGCCAGGTTCCAGGACTTCTTCAACAACAGGACTGTCTTTCACCAGTGGACAAATCTGGCAAAACAACATCAAAACAGACAGACAAAGTACCAGCAAAACAGCCATGTCTCCTCAGTCCTTGGCAGCTCTGGGGGCAGGTCTCAAAAGTCCAGGGCAATTCAAAGTAGCCCTCAGCAATCCTTCTCAGTCTCTCTCTCTGCCTCCACAAGGTGCTGCTTCCAAAAACTTCTTCTGCCTCTCTCTTGTCTCTCCAAATCTATGTCACCAGCTCCTCCCAGTTCGTGTCTCTCTTTTCAAGTCAACAAGTCCATCCCACAGGTGGGATTAACAAGCTCTGGGTTTAACACAATCAATTTGAAAAACCAAGCCAATACAGGGGAATCTTTAAATGCCATTACTATCACAGGCGGCCAGGTAGCACAGCGAGTAAGAGCACTGGCCCCAGAGTCAGGATGACCTGGGGATCGAATCTGGGCTCAGACACTTAGCACCCACCCAGAAACACCTGGCCTTGTCACCTTGAGCAAGTTACTGTAATGCAAATGTAAAATTTAAAGATCTTCCCTGCCCCTAGGCTAAAGTGCACCAGAAGCCTGGGGAGGGAGGCTTGTTTTTCAGTAGATACTTTTTGATTGGCCAGTGGGTCAATAAGGTTGTTACATTCTCTGAGCCAGGAGAAGGCTATATAAGCCCTGATGTGTAGCTTTGTTTTGGGACTCACTTTGAGAAATGTTCTGTGATTTGATCTGAATTCTGGGAAGCCGTTGTTGAGAGTCCCCCGGCTTTGAGAAACCCAGAATGTGGAAACCCAGATGTTGACTGGGTATGGATGTAATGGTTGGACAGTTTGGAAATCTGTCTACTTGATGTTTCTGTCTTGATAATTATGCCTGTATATTTTGAGATTCAGGGTGCTGACCTTTTCTCCTGAACAAGGTAAACGATATATGTCTGACTGATTAAAGTAAGCTTGTTAACCCATTTTGAGTTGCTTTCCTTTAACAAAGCAGATCCAAGAACCTGTGGTAGCTGCAAACCCTGAGGACGCGCTTGGGGTGCTTGCTGCTACAGTTACTTAACCCCAATTGCTTAGTGGCGGCCAGGTGGCTCAGTAAATAGAGCACCGGCTCCAGTGTTGGGATGACCTGGGATCAAATCTGGACTCTGATACTTAGCACCACACCCAGAAATAACTGGCCTTGTAACCTTGAGCAAGTTAATTAACATCAATTGCTAAAAAAAAAAAGAAAAGAAAGAAATGATGAGCTGGTTTTTTTTTTTTAATGGAAAGACTTGTACCTATGAAGAAAGATGCAATCCACCTCCAAAAAAGAAGTGACAAATAGAAATATGATTAATATTTTCATCTTTCTATGTATCTATCTATCTCACCATCTATCTATCTCACCATGTATCTGTGTGTATACATGCAAAATATATGTATGTAGATACAAAGTACACACATGTACATATATGTGCATATATATACATATGAATGTATACACATTAGTGTTTAATTGTAGCCTTTTTAAAGATGGAGTTGAAAGGGAGGGAGAAAAATTTTTTAAAAAAATGGCACTCCAGAGAAGAAAAAAAATTTAGAAGGAGGCACAGAAAAGCTAGACTGTTTTAAAAAATGTGTAGAATTTATTACATAGTTTTTTTTTACAACAGTAAATAGTTGGAAATTCAATTTTATATATTAAATTTTCTCTTTATGTTTTGTTGCATAAGCAGAAATATTCTTTTTTTCTTTTTATATTTTGTATTTAAGTTTAAAATTAATAAAAAGTCAAAATAATTCATTCCCTTTTTCATATTATTCGGCCTCCCTTATTTATGACATCTATCTAATCTTTAATAGGGTAGTCATGATATTTAGCCATGAATCTCCTTAGTAGTTTCAAAACATTTGATTTTTTCATACATTTTTTTGCCTTGAACTATATATTCTGACATGTTTTTCATGGTTCTTCCTCATTCCTAATGTCACACACAAAATGCTGACTATGAAAATTTATAGTGACTGAGTTTTGAAGATATTATCAAGTACTTCATGTAATTAATTTATTTCTCCATTCCCATTAGCAGATATTTTTACATAATATGGAAAATATGCATTTTCTTTTCTGATACTCATAATGAACATGGCAAGAAATGATGAACAAGCATCACATTATGATATATTTATTTTGAGCATATTATAAGGTCAAAGGATGATATTTCAAAAGGCAGAAGGAATTTTAGTTGTCTTCTAACTCAACTACCTTAAAAATTAGGAAAATGAACCAGGAGTATAAGGAAAATAAGTGGCTTGCCTAAAGACACAGATTTTAGTATGAGAGTAGAATTGAATTTAGTTCCCCTTGATCCAGCACCAGGGTTCTTTCTACTGTGTTCTGCCCTCTTGGTGATGAAGCAAATCTTATCCAAGTCCTTTATGTGCATCTCAGAAAAGAATTCCTGTTCCATTGCACCAATGAGATGCAACTACTTTATATCCCTTCCATCTATGAGAATGTCAACATTAATATACTTTTGTTTCTTCAGGAGTACAGGAACTTGGCAGTTTGGTAAAGATCTCACATTAAGATATACCAATAGTTAAATAAGTGTTTATCAAATGTTCAATAATAGTATCATTCTTACCATCTTCTAATTGCTTTTATGCCACTCTTTAACAGTTATTGCACAAGGGGAAGGTGGCTAAACAAGACTGGGGTAATTCTACATTCCTTATGTTTCATGGATTGTCATTACTAAAGACAGATTGCTATCTAATACTTAAGTGCAACTGAATTTCAACAAATTTTTATTAAATATATACTATGCCCAATAGACAAAATATGCATATGTGTAGACACACACACAAACACGTGCATATTTGTATGTGTTTGTGTTTGGAAAAGACCCTGATATTGGGAAAGATTGAAAGAGGAAGTAAAATGGGACAACAGAGGATGAAACAAATACATAGTATCATGGAAATAACAAATGTGAGCATGGACAGACACTTCTGGAGATAATGGAAGATAGAAGTTCCTGTCATACTACGGTGTATGGCGTCATAAAGAGTTGGATATGACTGAATGACTTAACAAAAACTAATATAAATATATGTATGTGTATGTAATTTTGATAAACTTAAAACATTAAATTAAAGTGAGTTAGGATAATTAGGATTATGCTTTACATATATATATTCTTTTGTGCTCAAGTGTATTCATATATTGATTCTGTTGTTTTCTTTATTAGAGTCGGGAAATTTTAAGAAAATATCCAGGTTAGCCATGTATTCCTCTCTGGTCTGCTTGCCTGACTCTGTAGAATTCTTTCTCCATAATAGGCTCCACCAGCAAGCTTTTCTTCTGAAATTTCACTGAATCTAAGTAGCCTTCTCACATTGGAAGACCATCCCTTTCTTTGGGTCACTTTCTTCAAATTGGTTAATTTCTCTTGGACCCTCCATATAAAAGAAAGTAAGTTAATTCATTCCTCTCAGGCTCCATTCCTGACCTTTGATACTTCTTTTTTCACTATGCTCTTGAATATATCCTCACCCCATTTATCCAGGCTGAATATAAGTTCCTAGAGGCAGGGACTGTTTTCATTTTTCTTTCTTTTCTTTTTTTTTTAATCAGAGCACTTATTATAGCAATTGGCACATAGTATGCAATGACTAGATTCTTACATTACACTGGGCAATACCTGCTGAACATATAGTATAATGAAAGTCAAAAATAAAAGGGGGCAAATGCTATATCAGTCAAAGAGCTCAAGAAATATCTTTGAAAGGAAAGAGCAGAAATATATAGGGAATGAGAAAATATAAATCTGTACACAGAAGATGGTAAAATGAAGTAGTGAATCACTTCTCCATGTTACCCTGCCACATATCACCATCACCAGATGTTTCCCAAAATGTATGTTATGTGTGCATATTAGGCTTTGGGTTTGTATATGTATACATGAAATCATTAGTCACAGTAGAAGAATAGGTAAAAATATGTATACGAATTATATGTCTCATCAAGGATATTCTTTACAAATAACCAAGGACTCAAGAAAGCCAGGGACAGAGAATGCTTCAAGATTTTGCTTCTGCATTTCAATATGAAATTATTTACTATCTGAGCAGTTTCATTTAGTGTCTGATCAATTGGTAGACTTGTGTCACCTAATATGTCTTTCCATATTTTCCTTTTTTTTTTTTTTTGCAGGAAAGTTCCCTTCTCTTACTGAGTGCCAGAAATGTTTCAATAGTTTTCCTCATGGGGCGGCCAGGTAGCACAGCGAGTAAGAGCACAGGCTCCAGTGTTGAGAAGACCTGGAGATCGAATCCCGGGCTCAGACACTTAGCACCCACCCAGAAACACCTGGCCATGTAACCTTGAGCAAATTACTTAACCCCAATTGCTTAGGGGTGGTCAGGTGGCTCAGCGAGTAAGAGCACCAGCTCCAGTGTCGGGATGACCTGGATCAAATCCAGGCTCAGATACTCAGCACCACACCCAGAAATAACTGGCCGTGTAACCTTGAGCAAGTTACTTAACCCTGATTGCTTTAAAAAATAGTTTTCCTCACTATCAAGGATCCCTATAGTAGCTATTTGGGGAAAACAAAGCTACTCCATTATCAGGACCAATGATTTGACATTTCTGAGCCATATAATTAGTTGAATGAACAAAGGAAGGGGGCAGAGGAGGGAGTTTGACAACCTCTGCATGATTTTGAAAATTTAATGAGCATTTTCTCATGGTCTTGACTGGAATATGAAGAACATTTATCTCTAAATCTGCCAGTGTCTAGGTGCTCAATCCTCCACAAAGACAAGTACAGTTCATTAAGTAAGGATCTTTAGGGCTCAAGAGTTGCATTGTTAAATAAAAATGACAAAGGTCCAATTATATTAGTTCATGGTCTGAATTTCTTACTGAACCCTAAACTTTCATGATTTTTATCTTCAGAGAGTATAAGGCATGCCATGATTTTGTTCAACAGATTGTTATTCTCTCAGAACTTTTGTTCATCTTTCTCATATTGGGCACTTTTTGCCTCTAGTAGTTAGTTCAGTAGGTGATTGCTGAGAGCTCTACAACAGAAGACATCACAGAGATAGCTGAGATGATCCTGGAAATAAGATGAAGATCTGAAAGTCAGAGATGAAGAGATAGGGTTCCTTGTGGAACTGCTCAGGAAAAGAGCTTGTGCAAATAGACAGAGTTAAAGAAGGTATGTGAAGTTAGAACTATCATGGCAGTTTCCTAGGAGCGCTGAGTGTATGAAGGGGCATAACGTGAAATACTGCCAAAGTGGTCTTTGGAAGTCAGATTGTGGAGAGGCCCAAATGCTCAATTAAGGCATTTAGATTTTATGCCAAAGATATTAAGACATCACTGAAGATTTTTCTTTGTTTTGTTTTTTAAGAAAGGAAGGAGATTGGTAGCAGGGAGATCAGTAAGGATGTTACTATAAAAGTTCAAATAAAAACTGATGAAGGCCAAGAGGAGTGTAAATGGACAGAAGGAAATGAGTATAATTCATACTTTGTAGCTAAACTTGAAAGGACTTGGCAACTTACTGAATATGGATAAAGGAAGTTGTCAACTTACTAAATATGGATTAGAAATTGAAAAAGAGGGAAAGATCACAAAGAAACCCAGGTCACAAAACTGGATATAATAGGTGGTCTTTACTCAGGCCTTTGCCCTATTGCTTTAAGTTCACCTGGCCCCATGATTTTGTTTTTGTTTCTGTTTTTGTTTTTTAGTGTTGTAATGAAATGAGAACCTTGAAAATTATTCAATAATTAACCAAAGAAGGTTCACATGGCAAAAATATAGACAAGCTATTGAGGACAATGATTCCAGTGCTTAGCTCAAGGAAGAACAGAAGAGAATCCCTGTGCCTTCATATAGAAACAGGAGAGTGTTAGCAAGGCTATACATGGTGATTTCATGTGTATCACATTTTTATACACTTCAATTACTAGAAATTCATGTTAATATGGGCAAAGACCACAAAGAAGTTACCAAGGAAAAGTCTGAGCCTTAGTCTCCTGGATCAATCAAATGGGCAGTGTGGTTGTGTTACCTTTCAGGGTGACAAAACCAACAATTGAACAAACAAAAATTACACTGCAGTTAAGTAGGAGGGAATGTTATGTGAAGGGGGTGACAAAAAGGAGGGCAGAATGGAAGAGGGGGTAATTCAAAGCAACAATTTTAAGGAGGGAGAGGGTCAAAGGAGATAATAGAATAAATGGGGGTGGGGTGAGATTGGAGGAAAAATATAGTTACTCTTTCACAACACAACTATTATGGAAGTGTTTTGCATGACTATACATGTATAACCTATATTGAATTGCTTGTTTTCTCAATGAGGGTGGGTGGGGAGGAAGGAAGGGAGAGAATGTAGAACTCAAAGTTTTTAAAATGATAGTCTTTTTTTACACGCAACTGGGAAATACAATATGGAGGCAATGGGGGTATAATAGTCTTTCTTTCCCTATAGGAAAATAGAAGGGGAAGGAGATAAGGGAGCCTAGGGATAGGAAGAAGGGCAGATTGAAGGAAAGCATAATCAGAATGCATGCAGTCTTGGGGTGGGGTAGGGGAGATATTGGAAGAAAATGTGGGACTCAAAATCTTTTGTAAGTTAATGTTAAAACCTAAAAATAAAGGTGTCTTACTGGGAAAAAAAAGGATGGTTCAGGCAAGTACTATGTAGTGTTTTGAGGAAGGCAAAGTTGGAATTTATCCAGGCACACAAGTTTACTTATCCAAACAGTCTTAAAAATATTCTAAACAGTAAACATTTTACTTTTATTTCATTTGAAGTTATATCTATAATATCAACTTATTGAATTCTTAAGTTAGAATGGGTTGTGAAAGTTACCAAGTACTATTCAAAGAATTCGTGAAATATGAAGCAAAGCAGATTTTCTTCTCTATTTCTGACCCTGTTCTCTTTCTCCCTCCCTCCCTCTCATATTTTCCTCTCTCAGCTCTGCCAGTGTATGTGAATAGGCCATCTGCTCTTCCACCACAAGGACTGATGACCAGCCACTGTGATTCCATTCATAATGTCTTCCAGTGATTTTAACTACAAGGTATGAAGAATATGTCCAGGATAACATACTCTATACTCCCCCATACTATGAAACATAAGAGCATATGTTAAGTGCAGATCTCTTTGAAAAACAAAGGTATATCATAGGATATTTGGATCAATGAGAAGCCACCAGCACAGTGCTGAAATAAGGCTGGTCATGCCAACATACCAGATGGCAAAATGCAGTAGTGAGTAGCATCAGCCTCTCCAGCAAACTCATTTTCTGTAATTAATACTTCACAACAGGAATGACAGAAAAAGACACAGAACATTGACCAGTAATGAGAAATCTAGGACCTTGGTCAATTGTAGTTACAGTAGCACTTTAGAATATAGCCCCTAGAAAAGCAGGTACCATCATGGAATATAAGAACAGTTAGCAATTACTGTGTTTTATGAATCAATCAAAATGCACTAATTTTACATTTAATGTATCTCAATCTAACAAAGGACTTACTAAATATATATACATGAAAGGTGGGGCATGGGTGCCTATCCACTATATACGTATAAATGGTATGTTCACTGAACTCAGGAAGTTTGCAATGTTACTGAATATCCAAAATTAATATATACAAAATAGTTAAGCATTAAATTGTGTGGTACAGAGTACAAGCATAAAAGAGCTTTACAGAAGAAGTATTCATTGTGGTTAAGGAGGTTAAAATGCCAAAGTATACTCTTCCCTGAAATTAACCCACATGGTTTTAAAAGGGCAATCCAGCAAGTGAGGAAAAATTGTCTGTTCTTAAAAATCATAATATATTTAGAAAATATTAGATATATTATTAGATACTAATTACATTCTAATGTAATTAGATTGTAATATTAGGAAATATTAGGAAAAAATTCTAAATATTTAGAAAATATTTCAAAAATAGCATCACATGTGCTAGAGTGTTGATAAATATCTTCATTGAAAAGGTGATATTTTTGAGGGAGATACAAAGTTTAGAACATATATTGTCCTTGCCCTTGGCATATTTTAAAAGTAGCAATTGTTTTAATAGTTTGCAAGAAGGCACAAAAGTCATATAAACTGTGAGAACACCACCATGAGGGGTCTTTGGTCTGAGAGATGGGCAAGTGACCATCCTTTTATTAATAAATGTGCTGGGCTTATTAATAAAATGATTAAAATACCCCCAAAACTATGTCTCTTGAAACTTTTTAATCAACATGAGAGCAAAGAGACAAGTTTGGAAGCTGTTGCAATAATAAATGGGTGAAGTTATTACAATCCCACACTGAAGAATTGCAATGGGAAATGTAGAGAAAAGAAATAATCTTAAAGATTTATCTATATCTCTATATATTATACACACATATTATGCATGTATGTACGTATATAGTATGTACACGTATATGTGTGTATGTTGTGTGTTTCATACTTTGGATTTAGGGGACAAGAAGGAATTATTTTTTGGCCCTTCCTTGGTAGTCTTCTTCATTTCTAACTGATATTAGAATAACTGTTGAGGGCCTTAACATTAAATTGGGATAAATTAACCCCATTATGAATTGCTTACTTGGACAATATCTTAGATTCATGGAATTTTTAAAGAGCTTTAGAATTTTAGAATTTAAAAAACATTTTTAAAAAGTCATCTAATCCAACTATTTCATTTTGGAAAAGAAGAAAGTGAGAGTAAGAAAAATCAAGTGCTTTGCTGTAGGTCACATAGGTGGACTGCAGCAAAGCCAGAATTGGAAACCATAAGGTCTGACTACAAATCCACATCTCCTTTCTAGTATTCAACAAATGTAGTCAATTGTTCAAATAGAAGCACATGCATTTTTATAAAAAAAAAAAAAGAAAATGTGTCCATGCCCTTTTCTTTATATTAAAAATGAACTTTATAATTTTTAAAATAATTAAATAAAATATCCTTAACTAGTTTTAATAATATGAATATTTAAAAACATAATCAGGTTAGAATAAAGTTGAAGAAAAAAAAGAGGAACTGTTCTTACTGAAGAATTAGGCATTTATCTCCATAATTCTTTTTATCAATGGAATCTCATCCCTATTCTTATTCCTGAACATTAAAATATTTTCGCAAAATTCTCTCAATTTACTTCAATATGGAGGAGGACAAACCCTTTAGAAGTTTTGGGGATCTTGGTCTCCTGAAAAATATAGCCTAAATAGCTCTTCCAGGTGATATGTTAATTCAATTGGATCAATGGCTACTAGTGTGTCCAAGGAACTGTGAACACAGAGATACAAATTTTGACTTAAAGGAATTTATTTTTTAAATATATTATGATTTTTAAGAACAATTTTTGCCTCACTTGTTGGATTGTCCTTTTAAAACCATGTGGGTTAATTTCAGGGAAGAGAATACTTTAGCATTTTAACCTCCTTAATCAGAAAGGAAAATGATTCATTTTCTTCCTGACTTCTTAGTTCATTCCTATATGAGGCAAGGGCTGAAATAGTGTGGTTTCGGTTTCTCTATTTCTATGATATTGATGATATGATTTCTATGATATCTAATCCTCCTGATTCTGTTTTTGAGGATTTGGGAAGTAAAGAGAAGTCTCCCCTCTCCCTTTACAAACTTCAAAATAGTCATCACAAATGAAGGGTAGTCATTACTTGACATGTCAGCACAATAAGTTCATCTTCATACAGAGTAGAAAGTAAATTTGGGAGTACGTTAATGCTTTTTTCTGGCCTGTCTCCCTTAGGCCTAGCATAGACCATTGCACATTGCAGATGCTTATTAATTTTTCCTCCAATGTGATTATTGAATAAAATTCTTTTCTACTGCACAATTTTGTAACTTACTTTAATTATCCAAAATATATTTTGAAAAAAGTCTTTTAACTTCAGTCACAGAAAACACCGATAAACATCTTGAAACAGAAAGCATAATTTTATAACTTTTACTTTTAATGATCCATTAAAATAGTTTCATCATATATGAAATTTTTGATTGGTATGATTTGATTTGCCCTATCATTTCTTCATTGAAGTGTTTTTGATCCCTTTAAAGAACAGAGGTCCAGGAAATAATACAAACAGCAACAAAATTTTATCATCCAAAAAACAAATTATTTGAATGCTTGGGGCTTATAATAAAGAATATTATAGCCTGAGTACTCATTTTGAAGAAGATTTAAGAACTCTTCTTTATGTACACTAATTACTACATTTCATTCAATAAACATTCATTAAGCACCTAATATTTGGCAGGCAGTATGTTAAAAAAGTGGCAAAAGACAGTACCTGCCTTCAAGGAACTGTGATGTCAATGGAGTTGAAGATCTTCCTCACGCATTAATAGGCTTCACTTGGAGCCCAATAAGAGAAGCTTACTTAGGGGAGGCTTGTTTTTCAGGAAGGCCCACACCTTTTGTTACTTTGTAATTAAGCAGTGGATCACTAAGGTTGTGATATCCCCTGACCCTGAAGAAGGGTATATATTCTTGGGTGAGGTTTGGTTTTGGGGCTCATTTATGGGAATTGTTGTGTTATTTGGCCCAATTGAGAGTGTGGGTAGCCATTGAGCACCCCCCCCACACACACACACACATTCCCCTGGCTTTGAAAATCAGATGTTGGGGCAGCTAGGTGGTGCAGTGAATAGAGCATCAGTCCTTGCGTCAGGAGGATCTGAGTTCAAATCCAGCCTCACACACTTGACACACTTAATAGTCATGTGACTTTGGGCAAGTCACCCTAACTGCCCTCCAAAAAGCAAAAGAAAAAAAAAGAAAACTCAGATGTTGATGTTTCTCTCTTTGGTAAATAACTATGTATGTATGTAATAGTCAAACAGCTAGAAGGCCTGTGTTGTTGAATTGTGTTATTTTCTCTGTCTTTATTTTTTTTTGTCTGCTTGTAATTTCTGTTTGTATTTTCTGAAGATTAATGACTAATTGAGTTAATCAAGACTTTGTCCCAAGAGTGGAAGACTTTGACTGTGTACTTTGATACTACTGATAAGTGACTGATTAAATTAACTTAATGGTGACTATTTTGTGTCTGATTGAATTAACTTGAGTGACTATTTTACTTTGAGGCTATGTTGGGAATATTATATTGTGATTTTCTGTGCTAAGTTGAAATATGGTGACTGCTGTATTTTGAATTATGCTGTACCTTGATTTTCACTTTCCAGAAGAACTGATACTGTAAACAGCTTTTTTAAAGGTTCTTATTAATCATTATAGTGATCACTCTATTCCAAAACAAAAGCAAACCATGAATGGAAAATCTAGAATGAAATAAAGGGAATTAAAATATAATTTTTCAGACTATCTCAGTGAGCTGTCATTAATAAATATATCTTTCAAAGAGGATAGAAGAGAATTATTAGCTGGGATTATAATTTAGCAATATCATAAGCTCAGACTGTATAACACCTTGCTTTTTCATAGAATAGCTTCAATCATCCTAAACTTAAAGTATCAAAAGCCCATCATTAAAAAAAGTTTGGGGGTGGGGCCAAGATGGAGGAGTAGAAGCAGGAAATTCCATGAGCTCCTGCCACAACCACCTCCAATATCTGCAAAATATGACTCTAAGTTTTTTTTGGGAATGCTTTTTCATTGGGCAGTGTGTCAAGATGGTTTTTATATTCTCTGAGCCAGGAGAAGGCTATGTAAACCTTGATGTGAGGCTTTGTTTTTGGGCACACTTTGAGAAGTGTTGTATGATTTGACCAGAGTAGTCTCTGGGCACCCATTGAGTCCCCCAGCTTTGAAAACCCAGATGTTGATGCTTCCCTCTTGGTAACTGACTAGGTATGGATGTAATGTTTAGACAGTTGGAGGCCTGTCTGCTTATATGTTTCTCTGTATTTGTTGTCTGCTTGTAACCTCTGTATTCTCTGAAGTTAGAGGTGCTGACCTTTTCCCCCTGAACTAGGTAAATATGTTTAATTGATTAAAGCAAGATTGTTAACCCATTTTTAGTTGCTTTCCTTTAGAAAAGCAGAGCTAAGAACCTATGTTGGCAGCCACCCTGGGGATGCTGGGGTGCTTGATAACACAAGAGCATAAGATGAGTTGAATATAAAGAGATGATATCTAACAAAATAAAATTAAGAGGTGAGAGAGGAATATAATGAGGGAAGGAGACAGGAAGAGATAGAATACTTTAATTTGTCTCATATAAAAGCATCAAGAGAAAACTGTTACAATGGAGGGGAAGAACAGGAAGGCAAAAGAGAATGGATCAAACTTATTCTTTTTGAATTTGGCTTAAGGAGGGAATAACATACACACTCATTTGGGTATCCTGCCCTACAGGAAAGTAGGCAGGAAGAGGATAAGGGATGGGGGGAGTGATAGAAGGGAGGGCAGATTAGAGTGGAGGGTATTTAGAAGCACACACATGAAAAGGGACAGGGTCAAAGTAGAAAATAGAATATGTGGGGGGCAGAGAATGGGATGTAGGGAAATATAGTGTTTTACAATATATTTACCATGGAAACATTTTGCATAACTACACATATACAGAGTATATTGAATTGTTTATCTTCCCAGTGGGTGTGTGTGAGAGGAAAGAAGGGAAAGAATCTGGAAATCAAAGTTTTAATAACAAATGTTAAAAAAAATTGTTTTTTTTTACATGCAACTAGGAAATAAGATATATAGGAATTGGGGTATAGAAATCCATCTTGCCCTCCTAGAAAGTTAGAGGGGGAATGGTGTGGGGATATAAGGGAGAGCAGATTGGGGGAAGGGGTATTCAGTAGGCACACTATTTTGGGGTGGGGCTAGGGGAGAGATGGAGAGAAAATTTGGAACTCAAAATCTTGTGGAAATGAATGTTGAAAACTAAAAGCAAGCAAAGAAAAAAAAAGCTTCACATGATCCTAGAAAACTCCAAATCAGGATATGATCTTGGAGGACATACATTTACAAATAATTCAAAGGCTAAATAAGGTCCTCTGGTAACCATCAGTGGCTTACCTTTAATAGAGGCATATATGACATTATAGAGAAAAATGTATGAGTAGAGAATGAGTTGAACTGCTTATATGGAAGTATGTGACAACAGATGGACAATACTAGTAATGCATTTATAGTTCTGGGATGTTAAAAATAAGGAACTGTTTCATTTTATATTGGATGTTTTCTTTATAAAGACAGAATTTGCCACAAGATGGCATGCTTCTCAAATATGGAGGTAATATACAAATGGAAGGGAAAACTAACAAATTGGATGATAATGTAAGGAAGGAGAAAAAGTTTGACAAACTAGAACATTGGACAAAAAGTCATATTAAAGGTAAATCCCTTAAACTTGTCTTCAGAATATCAATTCAATACCTGGAAGATGGGAAGGTGACATTTCTAGAGAGTAATTCAACTAAAACAATTGGGCATTTTAGTAGATGTAAAATTGAATATCAATAATGTAATATGGCAATCAACAAAAAGCTAAAGGCAATTTTTATGTTGCTTTGAGAGAACCATGCACCTAGAACCAGGATCATAAACATTCCATTCTAATCTATCCTGGTCAAGTTAATAATATAATTTACACACACACACACACACACACACACACACACACATATATATATATCATCCTCTCCCAAAAAAACTAAAAAAAATTATGCTGTAGATATAGAATAATTTATGCTAAATTCACAAACTAAAAACCTGACATTTCTTGAAATGAGGCAAACACATAATGAATCAATGCAATAGAATTTAAATACATACAGCTCTCATTCAACTTCATTGCCTTCAAATGAATCCATGCATGCTCTGCAGTAAATTCAACCTTATAGACTGGCTGTTAGGATCAACCTGAACCAAGTATAAAGGGTAAATACTAATTCAGACCAGCCAGCAGAAGAAAAGATAGAAGGGGCATTGAAAATACATTATCTCCTCACTCACTTAAAAATAACTTGCACAAGAAACTTAAATAAGTTGGTTGGTTTGTTGGTTGCCTGTTTTCCTTCATTCTCAAAGAAGATGAAAACGAAATCACTATATGTTGGAGTCAAGCACAATGTGTCCTACTGTGGATGATCAGACCAATATGAAGTCAGAAGGTTCTGTCACAGGTTAAGGTCAAATAGTCAACATGAACATTTGGAGTGGAAATGTCTACACTTGTGCATCTTACATTTCTGTTGAACTGTGCAATTCTGCTTTTCTCATAGTGCATAGTACTTTATTTGATGCATGCCATGCTGGATGGTCCTTTACTAGTGTCTCCAATGTCACACAATTGATAGCAAAGTTCTTTGGATATATCTTGAGAGTGTCCTTGTATTGTCTATTCTTCTCTTCTGCCCTCCATGTGATCACTTGTCTTGTGGGTTTTCTCCATGAAATAGTCTTTTAAGCAAACCTCTGCTTGGCATTTGAATAATTGGCCAGCCCAGAGAAGTTGCACTCTCTGTAGTAGAGCCTGAATGCTTGGCAGTTTTGCTCAAGAAAGAACTTCAGTGTCCATTACCTCCTCTTTCCAGGTGATCTTTAGGATCTTCCTATGATAATTCAAATCGAAGTAAAATAGTTTTCTGGCATGGCTCTTGTATTCTGTACAAGTTTAACAGGCATATAAAATATGAGGTGAAAAAAAATGACTCCATAGACCTTCAGTTTGTTAGGCAGTATAAAACCTTTTCTTTCCCACACTTTCCTTCAAAGCCTCCCAAGCACTGAACTAGCTCTGTAAATGTGTGTATCAACCTCATGATCTATACGCAAATCCCAGGAAAGCACACAGCCAAAATAAGTGAACTTATTTATGGTATTCAAAAATTTTCCATTTGTTATAACTGATGATTACATGTATGAAGCTATGGTGTTGACTAGTGGAAAATCTCTGCTTTTTTTGGTTTGATTATTATACCAAAATTAGTAGAAGCAACAGAGAATCAATTGATATTTGTTGCATCTAAGCCTCAGGGGCTGTATTGAGTGCACAAACATCTGAAAACTAGCAAACCAAAAGATGCCACAATTCTCCCTCCACTTTAGTCTCGGCTTGTAGATTTTTCAAGTTAAATAATATAACATCTGTGACTGAATGGCAAAGAAATTATTTAAAAGAATGATGGGAAAAGGTAGTATTAAAAATAAATTTAGGAAGGAAAATTAATATTTGCAATATAAATTGGGAATGGAGTAAACACTCCAGTAAAAATAGTGTAAGATTACAAAACTCAACTATCTTATCTATATAGATGTATCTTAAAAATAAATCACCACATATAGAATGAAAATGAGAGCTCTTTGGGATCCATTGTGTAACCAGACTTTATCTAATAAATATGCTTCCATATATTATATATTTCTCCATATTTTCTTTAAATGTATTATAAAAACCATAAAAAGCATAACTATAATACAAACATTAGCCAAACCATTCACTGGAAAATTATTTTTATCACACCTTTCAAGACAAGTAGTATTTATCTTGGACTTTACCTTATTCTCTTGTTGTTGTTTTTTAAAGTGTAATTGGGGTTAAGTGACTTGCCCAAAGTCACATGGCAAGTAAGTGTGTCAAGTGTCTGAGGCCGAATTTGAACTCAGTTCCTCCTGACTCAAGGGCCAGTGCTCTATTCACTGTGCCACCTAGCCATCCCTACTTTAGCCTATTCTTAATAACATATATTTGATTTTTAGGTCTAAAAGCCATTCTTTTCTACAGAAAACATGGAATAAATGGTGTTTAGTCATTCCAGTTTTTTTATACATTAACATTATGCTACTCTTTCATTGGAAGAAAGCTATTCCTTCATTATTAACATTCTTGGTACAAATGTAGCTAAAAGCCTCCCTCCTCTCCCCCCAACAATACTTTAAACTTTTTTTCATATTTTACAATCCTTATTCATTTTTTTCTAAAATTATTTTTACATGTAAAAATATTTTTTTCACATTCATCATATTGCTGAGGATAGTCATTCACATTTGTTCAATGTACAACATTATTGTGACTCTATGCAAAGTTTTCCTGCTTCTGCTCACTTCACCTTGCATCACGTAGGTTTTTCCAGGTTTTTTCTGAAAATATCCTTTTTGTCATTTCTTATAGAATAATATTATTCCATCATAATCATATACCACAATTTTTAGCCATTTTCTAATTGATGGAGATTCCCTTGATTTCTGATTCTTTGCCACAAAAAAGAGCTGCTATATATTTTTTTGCATATCTGGATCCTTTTCGTGTTTTTTTCACATTTGAGAAACAGAACTAGCAGTAGTACTGCTGAATTAAAGTGTATACAGATATTTGGTCACACTTCCAAATTGCTCTCCAACAGTGCTTTATTTTCCCAACCTTCCCCAAATTCTCTTTAAAATGTCATATTACTTTTCTGACATATTGGTCAATCTGATAGGTGTGAGATTGTACTTATAATTTGTTTAATTTGCATTTCTGAAATCAATAGTGATTTATAGTATTTTCATATGACTATAAAGAGTTTTGATTCCTTCACTAGAAAATTGCCTGCTCATATCATTTGACCCTTTATCAATTGGAAATGCATATTCTTTAAAGGATATACATTGAAAATCAAGGAAGTTTCCCTTGACAAAAAATTATCAAAACTTATTTAAACTCCTTTTTTCATTACAGCTTTCATGCAGTCCAATAATTTTTAAAATATCTCTTCTTGATCTTTTTTTCAAGTCAGTTGTTTGTCCAATAAGATATTTCACATTTTATTCTATTTTTTTATTTGATTTGATTTGATTGTTTCTTGCTCTCTTATGAAGTTATTAGCTTCCACTTGCCCAGTCCTAATTTTTAATGACTTATTTTTCTTCAATGAGCATTTGTAACTCTATTTCCATTTAGCCAATTCTACTGTTTGGTTAACTCACTTTTTTGCACTCTTTCCAATTTTTCCAATCTTCTTACTTGAGGAGTACTCTTCAGTGACTTTTTGTACATTTTTTCCCACTTGGCCAATTTTGTTTTGTAAAGACTTCTCATTAGTGGATTTTGGTTCTTCTTTTACCATTTAGATTATTCTGTCTTTTAAAGTGTTATTGTATCTAATGTTTATAGTGCCTCATTTGCCAATTCTTTTTTAGGCTGAGACCAATTCACATTTTTTTAGGCTTTCATTGTAGCAGTTTTGACTTTGTTGACTTTGGAATATACACATTGATTTTCCCCATCACCAAATTAGCTTTCTATGGTAGGGTTCTTTTTGTTGTTTTTGCATTTTCCAGTATATTTCTTAAATTTAAACTTTATATTAAAGTTGGGCTCTCCTCCTAGGATGGAGGAGGTACTTTCTTGAACTTCATATATTTTGTACTACTGTTTTCAGAGCTAGTTCTGTGTGCCATTAAGTATTCAGTTATTCCAAAGCATTATGATCTAAAGAAATTTCTGGTCACTGCTGTCTTTGCTTGTCCTCTGACTTATGAAGAACAATGAGTATTCTATTTTATCTCTAAACTGGGATCAGAATCCCCAAACCCTAGTAGCCAATGCTCTAGTGTGCTAATGCTCCTCCTTGCCTCAAGGCTAGCATTTCTAACTGTGTGGGAACAATGCAATAGTGTCCTGCACCCAGTGATAGCAAAGGATCCCCTGTAATTATTTTTTTTGAGGGAGGAAGGCAAATCAATTGGGTTTAAGTGACTTGCCTAAGATTCCACAGTGAGTTGTGTCAAGTGTCTGAGGCCAGATTTGAACCCAGCTCCTCTTGACTTCAGGGCTGGTGATTTATTCACTGTACCACCTACCTCTACCCTCCCATAGTCTTTTCTAACCAGTTGTCTGACCCCTTTACTGTCTGTGAGCTAAGAGCTCTAGAAACCCTCACTGATGCCCATTCACTTGTCCCCAACACCTGTTGCTAGGTTGGGGCAATGCATGAGCTGGGTTGTACTCCACTCTTACCTGAATGAGACAGATCTCTCCTTCCAACCTTCTAAATTGTTGTGTGCTAAAATATTGTTTCACTACATCTTGTTCTATTACTCCAGAATTCTATTTTAAAGTATTATTTTACCATTATTTGGAGAGAAATTTGAGAATGCTTAGGTGAAACCTTGCCTTTACTTTATCTTCTTGGCTCTGTCTATATCCTCTCCTTGCTCATTCTTGGCTTTTACATTACTATCACTATATTTACTAACTTTCTCAATGTTTGATATTTTTTGTACATGTTCTTTTAAGAGCTGCAGCTCAACAAAGATCACTTTGTGTAGTCACATTGGACTAACGTTTTCCCTCCCTCATTTAAAAAAATGTAATTGTGCTTCAACAATAACACATTTCATCCACTTTAAAAAAAAAAACACTATAGGGTCAGAATCAAGATGGCACAGTAAAAGCAGGAACTTACTGAGCTCCCACTCCAAACACCTCTAATACAATTAAAAAAAATGACTCTAAACAAATTTTACAGCTACAGAACCCACAAAGTGACAGAGAGAAACAAATCTCCCACTGAAGGCAACCTGGCAGGCCAATAGGAAGGGTCTACAGCACCTAGCTGGGAGGCAAGAAGACCACATGAGCAGTGTGATCCCAGACCAGGGGTGGCTCTGGTCAATGGCCCAGACCAGCCATAGCAGACTTTAGAAGAATGAATCACCAGAAGCTGTGGTGGTTTCCACATGAATGTATGTATGTAAGGAGGGTGCATGTGTGCATAAATTACATATGTTAGTGTGTTTATATGTTTGTACATGTAAACATAGACAGAGGGTTTATGATCAATTGAATAGGAAGGGATGATATCTAAAAAATAAAATTAAGAGGTGAGAGTAGAATATATTGGGAGAAGTGGAAAAGGAGAAATAGTATAGGGTAAATTATCTCATATAAAAGAGGTAAGGGAAAATGGTTACAATATAGAGGAAGAGCAGGGAAGTGAAAGGGAATGGGTCAACCTTACTCTCATTGAATTTGGCTTAAGAAAGGAATAATATACATACTCAATTGGGTATCTTATCATACATTAAAGTAGGGGGGAAGGGAATAAGAAGGGGGAAGAAAGAATGGAGGGCAGATTGGGGGAGGGAATCATCAGAAGGAAATATTTTTGAAAAGGGACAGGGTCAAATTAATAAATAGAATAAGTGGGGGGGTAGGATGGAGGGAAATATAGTCTTTCAAAATATAAATACTATGGAAAATTTTTGTGTAACTACACATGTACAACCTATACTGAATAGTTTGTCTTCCCAGTGGTGGCGGGTGAGGAGGGAAGAAGGGAAAGAATCTGGAAATCAAAGTTTTAAAAACAAATGTTAAAAACCACAACACAGTACTATAGTCCCTTTTAGAGTTTTATGGCATGGTATAATAAGCTCTTAAAAATCCAGGAGTTTTTAACTACAATTTGTGGGTTAATGGATTGGTGAATTATCTAGTATTGTATCACATTGTATTTCATTATTTTTTCCCCTGGGAACCCAAGTAGATTTTTTTTTGTTATTAGGACCTAAGGCCATTAATTTAATATGACAAAAAAAATTATAAATGAAATTCATGGCATGGGTTTTCAGAAAAACAACGTTCTTGAAATTACACACTTGTAGAATTATTTTTAAATATCACTATAGTGGCATATTGTGAGAATTGTAAAATGCTATGTCCTTATAGAGAAATTTTTTCATAGAATCATTATAAACAATCACAATTCTATGTGTGAATTAATAATAACAATGCAATTAAGAGCAAGTAAAATTGATATAAATAATTCTAACAAGATATTGAGGAATGAATACAAAGCATGGAAATCAGAACCAGGGCAGTTTTTGTACTAAGGCAGCATAAAAGGAAAATTTTAAGTGAATATTTTTTAAATAAAAAAAAATTAATGAGAAATTAGAAAAAATAATAAATTTTATTCAATGACATTAATTAAGTAACGAAAATATTCAAAAATATTTTATTTGGTTCCATTCATGTCTAATAATAAGGTCAGAGTGTATAATTTGAAACTATTTTCTAGCAGTACATAAGACCAAGCAGAAGAATGACAGAGTAAAAAGGAGTATAGTTAAGGTCTAATTTCAATTGTTAAAAGTAGATGTAATG
Organism: Petaurus breviceps papuanus; assembly: GCF_028583685.1. Lineage (NCBI taxonomy): Eukaryota > Metazoa > Chordata > Mammalia > Diprotodontia > Petauridae > Petaurus > Petaurus breviceps. The sequence continues at coordinate 9,839,742 of NW_027186315.1, forward strand.
AGAGCCTGAACAATTTGGGGATCAATGGTAATGGAAAAAAATGGTGGATAGGAATCAATCAATTAATTGAGTAATTAATTAAGTATAAAAAATAAAAGTATAAAAAATCCATGATTAACAGTTGGGTAACATGTAACAGTGATGGAAATCTTATGGAAATAAAGTTTAAGCCCTGAGAAATAGAATAATAACCAAAGATTGACTTTATGATGGTCATGCCTTTAAAAAATGTCTATTAGTCTCACCAAGAGGAACATTTTTAATTTTTGTTATGTTGAGAAAGGGGATATTATGAACAATTAGAATAACAATTAAAATACAGATGATGATGAGGAGGAGAATAAAAATGATAACTACAAAGATGATGGTGATAATGAAAATGTCAATATTTGGAGGATAATAGAGATGGTGAAGATTAAAACTGACATTTATAATTTCATTATAATATTTGAGCCTCACAATTATCCTCTGAAGTAAGTACTAGATGAGCTATTAATCCCATTTTACCAAAGACAAAACTGGAGCTCAGAGAAGTTAAATGACTTGTGTATAGTCACATAGTTATTAAATACTAAAGATGAATTCAATTCCATTTGCTCCTGACAGTAATTCTACCTATATCCCCATTCTGTCATGATGATTTTCAGGGTATTCAGAAGCTCTTTGGTTCTATACTAATAGGGAAAAAGGCAAGGAGTTAAAATAAATGATAATACCTGTTTAAAAAGATGGCTATTATGAGCAACTGAAAATATGAAGGGTAAATTGAGAAGCTGACTTATTCTCCCCTTGATTTGAATTACAATTTTATATCTAAACCCTGTTACAGATGATATAACATGTCAGCCTCAAGGGGCAGGTTGAAAAAAAAGTCATTCTTTGGAGACAGTGACTTCAAGGGAAAGCAAACATCTTTGAGCCTCAGCTTTCTCTCTTTTAAGTTTGGGGTCAATATCCCTATCTCAACCACAATTCAGTTGATTTTAATTCTACCTGATAAAGTTCTAAGTATCATGAAGGTGTTAACTCCTTATTGTGACTTTTATAAAATATGAATTCCATTCTCTTAGTTAGAAGGGAACAATATCTTTGAACAATTTATGGTGGGATATTTAACCCACCATGGCTTTAAATGCTAATTTTAGAGAGAGATGCATTGATGGAATAAACCAACATTCAAGGAAGAAACTATTTCTTTTTTTTTGTCTCTTGATTGAGGGAGGAAGAGAAGTGGGGGGTAATTTTTCTCTTCACCTCCCTTTTTGTGTTCCAAATGTTTAGAATTTTTATGGAACTATTCGGCCAAAAGAGAGGCCCTTTACTTAGAAAGACTGCTGGAAAAAAAGCTTAGGGGACACTAGGTGGCACAGTGAGCAAAGCGACAGCCCTGAAGTCAGGAGGACCCGGGTTCAGTTCTGGCCTGAGACACTTAACACCCACGCACACACACACACACACACACACACACACACACACACAATTTTTAAAAAATAGCTGTGTAAACTTGGGCAAGTTACTTAACCCCAATTGCCCTCTAAAAGGCAAAAAAAAAAGATGTTTAAAGCACAGTTAAGATTGCAGAGATACATTTCATAGAAACATACAGTAACATAAGGTCAGATGTAGCTTTGAGTAGAAATAGCATAGCAAAGAGCTAAGTGTGGATTCAATAGAGGCCCTCAGACCTAGTGAGGATAACTGAATAATTCACACAGCATAGATGTACATGGGGAGAATTTTGTAAGGACTTCACATAACAGAAAATTTTTCAATATACAATTGTACCTGAGGAGTTAGTAGTTTTGGCTACATATCTATCCTCTATAAGTGTGTCTCACTAACATTGTACTGTAAGTCTGTTCCCATTCTTCCCACAAACGTCCTTTTTCATTAGTTAGAGATTGAAATCTTGTTTTATGGAGGATTATTTTGTAGCTTTTTATTATTTTGATTTAATAAATGTATTTACTTTGAGATAAGGAGAGAAAATTCCATCCTATCCTTCCAAGAAATGAAGATTCGGGTTTTTCCCCCACTGCTGGCTCTCACTTCTACTCACTGGAATCGCCAGTCTACTCTGGTAGGCTTTGGACTTAGGTAGTTAAAGATCCTATACTAGCATTTCCAATTTCCATTTGGTCAAAAATAAGCTATCCTACCAATTCCAAGACAGAAATTAATTCATACTTCATAAAAAGGAAAGATGGTGTTAATTTCTTACTAAATATCTCACCATCTGTAAACTAATCATTTGAGGAGGGCTGGTCATCCTGATTTATATCTTGCCACTGGACTCAGATGGCTCTGGAGGAGAGAGTGAGGCTAGTGACCTTTCATAACCCTCCCTAGCTTAACCAATTCACTTTTAAGTCATGGCATCATCTTTCTGATATCATGGTACTCTTCAAGAATGAAGAACAAATAACAATACTTTTTGAACACAGCAATTGAGCTTACTTTCTCTCCATTTGTAAAATAAAGACTTTGGACTTGATTATCTCTATGATACACTCCTATACAAAAATTATAATGCTGTGGTTCTATAAAAAGAATAAAGAAATTATCCTTATATTTTGAGAAAAACGGTAAGATGATGGAGTTTTAAAATTGTAGAGCTGCAAGATTAATTTCTTAGAATTCCTAATACATGTTACTAAACAGACTATTTTAAGAATTATTAGAATCGAACCACTTGCTTTAACACTTAAAAGCAAGAATGCATTGTTTTAAGACAAGTTTATGCTAGATTAATCTGATTTTTTGTGACATAGCTAGATTTATGGAACAGGGTGATGCTATAAAGATATAACATTTGTAGATCAGCAAAACATTTTTAAGTCAATTATGCTATATCTATACATAAAATTCAGAGACATGATATAGTTAGTTGTATGAAGAGGTGGTTGGAACACTAACCAAAAAGCAGTCAATTAACATCAACTCAGTGATAAATTTTTTACTGGAATATTCCAGGGAATGGAACCTTTATTCTATCAATTGTCTAGATAAAATCCTGAATAGCAAGTTTTTCTAATTTGTAAATTAAATAATGTTTAAAGAGATAGCTCCTCTGCTATAAAAGACTAAAAAGCTAAAAATAATATCAATTAACATTAATATAAATTTTTGAGTTTCATAATGCAGGTCCATTATATATCACCTGTGACATACATTCTTTATAAGTATATACTAAGAATTTTATTATCCTCATTGTACATTTAAAAAACAAAGTTCAGATGTTTTTAACTACATGTGTGTTTTTACACAGCTAGTATGTATCAGAGCCAGGATTCAAACCCAATGTTTCTTGATTCTATGTCCAATATTCTTTCCTATGCTCTGTCTTGAAAATTAAAAAAAAAATTGGTCTCAGAAGATGGCTGGGTAAAAGCAGGAACTTGTTGGTGCTCCCACTCCAACACCAGTAAAAATTGACTCTAAACAAATTTTAGTGCTATAGAACCCACAAAGTAACAGACAGAAACAAATATCCTGCAAAATGCATTCTGGCAGGCCAAAAGAAGGGTCTATCACACCAAGCTGGGAGCATACCACAGACCTGCATGAGCCATGCTGGCCCAGACCCTCAGCACAAACCTGCCAGAGCAGGCTTCAGGGGACAGATTCCCTGTCAGATGTGGCAGTTTCAAGACTTCACAGCCTATAAGTGCCTAAGATAAAGTAAAAGGTCAGTAGGGGACTCTATTGGAATAGAGTAAGAGAAAAGCATGGTCTGGCCCTTGCCCACAGGGAAATAGAAGTGGAGGCTGAGCCTGCAGCTGCTGCCTCATGGCTACCTCCTGTGTTTCAGGACTACAGATCATAGGGGGATCAAGGAATAATTCAGAGGGTTGTTGCTCTTGCTTTGACCTGCTTGGATCTCAGTTGCAATCTTGGTTGGTGGTCCTAGGGTGAGGAGAACTAGCATGATAGACCTTGTGGCAACCGTAGAGAGGGCAGCCCCCTCACAGCTCTGAGGCAGGAACCTGGAAGATGCTTGGACAACAGCTGTGCAAAACCCCAGAAATTTGGTAAACAGTGCTCAATCTACCATGGCAAAAAGCTCAGAAGTCAAATAATTGGCTACCAAGATGAGCAAACAGAAGAAGCATAATAAAACTATGTAATCATGTTTTTTTTTTTCTGACCAAGACAATCAAAGAATAGAACCAGAAGAAGGTAGCAATATCATAACTCCTGCAGCAAAAACCTCCAAAAAATATGAACTGGTTTGAAGGTCATGCAAGATCTCAAGAAGGATTTTGAAAATTAAGTAAGAGAAATAGAGGAAAATTGGAAAGAGGAATGAGAATCATGCAAAAAAAATCGTGAAAAGCAAGTTAACAGTATGCTAAAGGAGACTCAAAAGAATACTGGAGAAAAATAACACCTTAAAAAATAGACTAGCTCAAATGGCAAAAGAGGCCCAAAAAGCCAATGAAGAGAAGAATGCCTTAAAAAGCTGCATTTGCCAGAAGAAAAAGAAATTTCAAAAATTTACTGAAGAAAATAATTCCTTCAAAATTTAGACTGGAGCTGGGACAGCCAGGTAGCACAGCTAGTAAGAATCTGGGTTCAGACACTTAGCACCCACCCAGAAACACTTGGCCATGTAACCTTGAGCAAGTTTCTTAACCCCAATTGCTTAGGGGTGGCCTGGTGGCACAGTGAGTAAGAGCACTGGCCCCAGAGTCTGGATGACCTGGGATCGAATCTGGGCTCTGATACTTAGCACCACACCCAGAAATAACTGGCCATGTAACCTTGAGCAAGTTACTTAACCCCAATTGCTTAAAAAAATTAGACTGGAGCAAAAGGAAATTAATGACATTATGAAAAATTAAGACACTGTAAAACAGATCCAAATTAATGAAAGAAAATAAAAAGCAATGTGAAATATCTCATTGGAAAACCACAGACCTGGAAAATAGATCCAGGAGAGATAGTTTAAAAATTATTGCACTACCTAAAAGCCATGATAAAAAAAGGGCCTAGACACCACTTTTCAGGAGATTATCAAGGAAAACTACCTTGGTATTCTAGAACCAGAGGGGAAAATAAAAATTGAAAGAATTCACCAATTGCCTTTTGAAAAGATCCCCAAAGATAACTCCTAGGAATGTTATACCCTTATTCCAGAGTTCTCAGGTCAAGGAGAAAATATTATAGACAGTCGGGAAGAAACAATTTGGTCATTGTGGAGATACAATAAAGGAAACACAGGATCTCACAGATTCCACATTAAGGGATCACAGGGCTTGGAATACGATATTCCAGAAGTCAAAGGAACCAGGATTAAAACCAAGAACCACCTACCCAGCAAAACTGAATATAATGCTTCAGGGTAAAATATGGTAGTTTAATGAAATAGAGGACATTCAAGCATTCTTGATGAAAAGACCAGAGCTGAACAGAAAATATAACTTTCAGATACAAGAAGCAAGAGAATCATGAAAAGGTAAACAGGAAAAAAATCATAAGAAATTTATTAAAGTTGACCTATATAAATAAAGTTCACATACACACACACACATACACACACACACATATATATATATATATATATATACATATATATATATATATATATATATATTTGTGTGTATGTGTACATAGACAGAGGTCACAGGGATAGTTGAATATGAATGGATGTCTAAAAGGCAAAATTAAGAGGTGAAAGAGGAATATATTGGGAGAAGGCGAAAGGGAGAGATTTAATAGGGAAAATTACCTCACATAAAAGAGGCAAGAGAAAGCTGATACAGTGGAGGTGAAGAGCAGGAAGGTGAAAAGTAATGAGTCAACTTTACTTTCATTGTAATTGGCTTGAGGAGGGAATAACATACACACTCAATTGAGTTTCTTATCCTACAGGAAAGTAGGGGGAAGGAGATAAGAGGGAAAATGATAGAAGGGAGGGGAGATTGGGAGAGAGGATATTTAGAAGCAAGCACTTCTGCAAAGGGAAAGAATCAAAGAGGAAAATAGGAGAAATGGGGCAGCAGTTTAGGATAGAGGCAAATAATAGTTAATCTTTCACAACATGACTACTATGGAAATGTTTTGTGTAACTACACATTTATAACCAATATTGAATTGGTTGTCTTCCCAGTGGGGATGGGTGAGGAAAGAAGAAAGGAGAGAATTTAGAACTCAAAGTTATAAAAACAAATGTTAAAATTGTTTTTTACATGAAATCATGGAATAAGATATACAGGCAATGGGTTATAAAATCTATCTTGCCCTACAAGAAAGTAAAGTGTGGAAAGTGGGGATATAAGAGAAGGCAGACTGGAAGAAGGTATATTCAATATGCTTGCCATCTTAGTGTGGGGGTAGGGGAGAGATGGGGAGAAAATGTGTAACTCAAAACCTTGTGGAAATGAATGCTGAAAACTAAAAATTATTTATTTATTAAAAAAATAAAAAGGGTCTCACCAGTCTAGAACACAGAGGCAAACTTCATAAAATTGGACTTAAAAAGATAAGTGTGAAGTAAATGTAAAAATCTATGCCTGAATTCCAAAAATCTGCTTCAAAGATTAAAAAAAAAAGAATGTTGGGGTGGGTGTGATGACTGGTTAAGAGAAATATTTGAGTTATTAAGTGGATTTTAGCTTTTGTATCATCTGACAATTTGGCATATCTATCAGTATATAAACAAGTGAAAGAAGAAATGAATAAGTGAATGAACAAAGACATGGATGAATAAAACTATAAATAAATGAGTGAATGAACAAATGTGTGACAATTTCATCCTTTTGCTTCACTGAGATGATGAGCATGAAGAATGAAGAAAGGTATATAGGGATAATTATCCCTGTATACTATTCTCCCGGTAAGTTTACATCAAAAGTGATATGTTAATTCTTAGTATTAACTGTAGAAAGATAATCCTGAACATATCCAGAAGAGGGAGTTAAGGCTAGTGAGATGACTTAAGAAGATAACATGAATCAGTGAACGAAAACAAGGTTGTTGTTTATAGGGAAGAAAATATTTGAAATGACTCATTTTTGGGTTATAAATCTCTTCAGTATTTCAGGGCATGCTATTTGGGGGGAAATTATACATACATACATACATACATACATATATACACACACACACACACACACACACACACACACACATATACATATTAGTCCCAGATGGCAGAACCAAAGGTAATGGGTAAGATATTCAGAGAAATAAATTGAAGCTTCTAATTTTTAAGAAGGGGGAAATCTAGAAATAACAAAAAGTGACTTGAACTACCTTGGGTTAGCTCTGATCACACTTCTTATACTAGAGATGCTATAGTTATTGATAGTCTCTGAGTAATCTCTTTTTCAGCTCTTAGAGAATATATTATTGTCTATGTATTTGTGATTAAGACAGCACAACTTTTACCTGTATATGACTTTTGCTTCATCAGTAGAGCAAAAGCAATGACATTTTTCCAAAAAACTTTTATTAGGAATAGGGGAAACATGAATTCTTTTAACTTTTTTGTTGTAACTTTTCTTTTGAAAGGGATTGCATTGCAGTAAATAAAGACATGGGAGGCAATTATAGACAGACCCCACTTTGTTTTCAGAGATAACAAACAAAATTATCTCATACTAATACTTGTGACATTTAATATCATTAAGCATATGTATCTATTATATATATTGATCACATTCTATGTTTGTATTTTAAGTTATTGTATGTGAAATTGTATGTGTGTATACATACTATGAAAATATTATTATATGTAGTTAATTTATTCTGACACAATACGTCTTTTACCCGCTTCTCATCCATAATGAGAGGAAAATGGAGTAAAAGAATCTTTAGAAATGTTCACATCTACTTTTCATGATTCAATAATGTAACACATATTAATTGGAGGGATAAATCCTGCAACTTAGAGGAAATTTTAACATGTTTATCATATACTCACTGAAATCTGCTTTCAAAAGTATTATTAAGAAAAGTATTTTTTATATAAAGTGTCATTTCTTGGTACACAAATTCATCATATGATATCAGAATGATTAATGGTTAATTTCAACAACAACAAAAAATGTTTTTGACATCTTGACTTAATTTATTTTATGCTGCTGTTCATATCTAAAGATAGAGTTTTTGTTCCTGATGTCTTATGACTGCTATCACTTTTAAGTCATCAAAGGATATTTAGAATGTATTTATGAGAAGAAAGACATGGTGGAAAAATTCTCTGGTTAGGTACTTTGAGGGTAAAGAGCAAATATTAAAAAAAAAACTGAACTGTACAGTTATGACTAGTTGAGTTCCTAAAGGTAAAACCCCTATTGCCACCTATTTTTTTATGATTTGGATGATGGAACTCTTGACTTTTAGGACTATGATTGTATTTAAGTGAATTATAGTTTTTTTTTCTTTGAGAGTCCTGTCAGTGCTCTCTACCAGAAGCTTTCTTTAAAGTTTTGAAGAACCGTCATTTAAGACAGAAATTATATTTCTTCTGCTCTGTTCAGGATGTTAGAATTAAGAAAAATGAGTGGTTTCATTTAGGACTACAATGGGAAGGATTGAATACAAAAACTCCACAAGAGATCAAAGGAACAAATACATTATGAAGAACCAAAAATGATATAATGTAGAATTTTATAAGATTAGAGATGGAAGTTAGAGTGCACCGAGAAATCTTCCATTGATTTATCAAGATCATACAAGACACCTTAATAAATGCAGATACAGAGATAATTCCTTTTCATGATCTTTTGATTATGAATGACAGATAAGGAATGAAAGGGGAAGATATATTGACTAAAACTACTTGTCTCTTTCATAGAGGATGTCCACAATAGGTTTTGAATAGGTTATGTTGCCCTTTTATAAGGGATGTTTTAGTTGCTATTTTTTCAGTTGCTATGTTAATTGAATCAAATCTCTGAACATAATTGGACATTTTTATAAAATCAATGGTTCCAATGCCTACAGGAAATACTAAGTTGATAGGTCTAGCAATTGCCATTTCATTCCAGTGAAGTAGTACATCACTCTATATATCTAAAATATGATTTGGAGATGGACAATAAATGGTTCCTAGAATTGAATAGGAGAAGATGGATTAGGTTGAATATGAGAAATTTTTCAGCACTTTCAAAGATAGAAAATTGTTTCCTGTCATGTTATAAAGTTATGAATCTGTTCATTATTACTTCTATACAAATTGTTAAATATACATATTAAAAAAAGTTTTGCTTGCAAAATATTGAAACTGCAACTTCACTAAGGAATACAAATGAATCAGTATGGCATGCAAAAGAACACATGTAACTATATACACATTTATACATAGCTGTATTAATTAATGTTGCATTTATTCACTTGTTAGTATGTTGGTTGTTTGGGAAGTTTATTCTCTCTTATCTATGAAAGAAGAGTTAGCAGTTTAGATGTAGAAAGGGGAGCAGTATCAATGTGTTAATGACACCTTGGATGCCTCACATAAAACAAGAAGCCAAGGGAAGTTCTTTTGGCCCTTTTAAGATAAGTGACATATATCCTTTTAGTCTTAATTTTCCCTTGCTTTTTGCTGTAATCACAAACTTCCACCAAGAATGTCTCCTTTTATTTTACTAATAATTTTATAAATAAATGTTCATCTGACCCCAGTTGAGTCCCTGTAACAGCAAGTACTCTAGCATACCCAGGATATCTATGTCTATATCTATCTATCTATATTTATACCCATATCCATATCTATATATCTATATCTATATCATCTATATCTATCTATATCAACTAAATCCATATGTATCTCTATGTATGTATGTGCGTGTATTTATATTGTTAGCAGATACGAAAATATATACACATACATATATTCACACATATATACATAGTGTAATAGCAATGAAATTTGAAGTTCCCTTTGCATTGCTAAGCTAACAGGTACTTAGCACCTAGGTACAAATTAAGATCCTGTAAAGAAACAGGACGTATGAACCCCTGTTGCTGATGTAATAGAAAAGGGCTGAACAGGGAGAATCTATACCATATATAAGGAAGAGAACAAGTTGGACAGTCAGAACTTCTTGGGATAAGCACAAAAGAACCTAGAAATCATCTTCCAAGAAATTCTCAAGGAAAACTGCCCTGATGTTTTAGAACCAGAGGGCAAAGTAGAGGTTGAAAGAATCCACCGATCACCTCCTGAAAAAGATCCAAAAAGAAAACTCCTAGGAATATTATACCAGTTTCCAGAATTCCCATATAAAGGAAAGAATATTACAAGCAGCCAGGAAGAAACAATTTGAATATTATCGAAACACAATCAGGATAACTCAGGATCTGGCTGCTTCTACACTGAGAGATAGAAGGACTTAGAATAAGGTATTTTGGAAGGCAAAAGAGCTGGGACGAAAACCAAGAATTAGCTACACAGCAAAAGTTAGTATCATGTTTTAGGGGACAATATGGTCAGTCACTGGAATAGAGGACTTTCAAGCATTCTTGTTGAAAAAAAAATAGAGTTTAATAGAAAACTGGACATTCAGATACAACAAGCAAAAGAAGCATGAGAACGTAAACAGGCAAAAGAAATCATAAAGAACTTATCAAAGTTGGACTATTAACATTACTACATGGAAAACAATAATTGTAACTGATGAAACTTTTCTTAGTATGAAAATAGTTGAAGGGAATAGAAATATATATGTATACACACATATAGTGGAAGGTATACGGGCACATGAAAACAAGTGAATGTTTGTATATATGTATACAGGTATACATAGATAGAGGACACAGGATCAATTTAATAGGAAGGGATGATACTTAAAATTAAGAGGTGAGAGAGGAATATAATGAGAGAAGATGGAGAGAGATAGAATGGGGTAAACTATCTCATATAGAAGAGACAAGGGAAAATGGTTACAATGGAGGGGAAGAATAGGAAGGCAAAAGGGAATGGGTCAACCTTTTTCTCATTGAATTTGGCTCAGGGAGGGAATGAAATACACACTAAATAGGGTATCTCACACTATGGAAGAGTAGGGGGGAAGGTAAATGGAGGGGCAATGATGGAAGGGAGGGCAGGCTGGGGGGGAGGAAGTTGGAAGCACCCACTTTTGAAAAGGGACAGGATCAAAGTAGAGAATAGACCCAAGTGGTAGGTTTGATAGGAGGGAGGGCACTATAGTAAGTCTTTTACAATATATCTACTATGTTATTGTTTTGCATTAGCTACACATATACAACCTATATTATCTTCCCAGTAAGGGTATGGGACAAGGCAGGAAGGGAATGGAACTGGCATTCAAAGTTTTAAAATTAAATTTTACATATATATATATGTGTGTGTGTGTTCATGTGTGTATACTATTATTAATACTATTTTACATGTAATTGGGAAATAAGATATACAGGCACTGGGGCATAAAGATCCATCATGCCCTACTGGAAAAGTCGAAGGGGGTATGGCAGAAGATATGGGAGAAAGCAGACTGAAGGAGGAGATATCCTGTGGCACTGCTATTTTTGGGTTTTGGGTAGGGGAAAAACGGGGAGAAAATTTGTAAATCAAAATGTGGCAGTAATGAATGATGTAAATCAGAAGTTAATAAGTCATTTGAAAAATGAAAAAAAAAAGAATGCTTGAAAGTCCTCTATTTCACTGAATGCTTGCCATCACCACTTCTGCCTCCCAGGGGTTTTGGGTCAGGCTACACTCCTTTTTTATCCAGATGTCACAGAGTTTTCCCACTGACCTTCTACGCTGTTTTTTTGGCATTTATTGGTTGAGAAGTCTGGAAACTGCAGTATCTGCCAATGATTCCGTCCCCTGAGGCCTGCTCTGGCCCTGGCTATGTTGGTGTGGCCCATGCCAGACTGTACTCCACTCCCTTCCTGGTGTGATAGACCATTCCTGTCAGAATTTCAGACTGTCTGGTACTGGAAATTTGCTTCACTCTGTCATTTTTTGGCTTCTTCAGTTCTATAATTTGTTTAGAGTCATTTTACAGGTATTTGGGGGAGAGTTCAAGAAAGTATCTGCTTTTATTTTATCGACATTGTTCTTCCCCACACCACATCAGTCCCCACATGCTACTGTTTTCTGAGCTAGTTCTGGTGATCTGCATGTTTTTGGTGGTTACAAGGTGTTATGATCCTGGGAGAAGTATGGACACTGATCTCTTAGTTTGTACTCTGGTCTCTACCTAGGAAGTGCTACCACTTCTCTTTGCTTTGGTACTATGATCAGGGCCCCTGTTCCTTTGTGACAAGCTACCAGCACTCATCCTTTTTGCAGAACTAAGAACTAGAACAATGTATTTGCTGTAGAACTGCATACTTAATGATATGACCAGGTCCTCTGTCTTACCAGTTATTTGATCCTTTTACTATGTCTGTGCTGAGGGTTCCAGAAGCTGCTCCCATTGTTGCCACCACTGTGTGTGATCTCTAGACAGACCAATACCTGGTTTTAACAGTCTTTTCCTGCTGTCCTCTTAAATTATCTTAGGATGGTAACATATCTTACTCTGATCTTCTGCTCGTTCTCCCACTCCAAAATTTAATTTGGGGCATTATTTTTAAGCTTTTTTGAATGGGAATGTTGTGAGAGTTTACCTGGGTGGCTACTCCTAATTCATCACATTGGCTCTGTTGGAACAATACATTTTCATACTTTCATCACCATTAACTACTGTGATCAACGATTCCAAAGCATAAACTTGAAAGAGGGTGATATATATGTATATGTATATATATGTATGTATGTATGTATGTGTGCGTATGTATGCATGTACATATATATATATATATATATACTGCCTTGTTCTACTAATCAACATCTTGGAATACAAACAGCTCTCAAAAAGAAAAAGATTTATTTACATCAGAGATAAAAATTGTCTCACACAGTATTTTAAAAAGGGAAATCTGGTAAACCATCCTTGGAGCTGTCATACCTCCAGTTCAACTTAAATGGAGGACTTCATCATACCATTTCCAAACAACTTCAGATGCAAGGCCTTGGTACTCTGTGTAAAATATCTTTTTATTAAATCTTTTTGACATACATGCATTTTATATATTTTCAAGGTTGTGATAAGTCATTTATTTGGGAAGTCATTTGCTGCTAAATCAATGACATAAAATTGGTTGGAAAAACTGAAGGAATCTCTTCCTCAATTTTTAACACTTATACATAAGAAAAATTTCAGTCTCATTGCTTTGTGAGAAGAGCAGACTTTAATCTCTATAGCATCAATGCCATTCATTCAACCTCTATTTGAGGATCATGAATTAAAGAGTCCTATGAGGTCCCTATAAATATATTTTTTACTTCATGTTCCAGAACATCCTTCTCATCTCTCCCCATATAACAAATTGAAACAAAACTTGTTCATTCAATATGGAATCTTTTAATTTTACCAGACTCCAGATGTAATCTTAAGTGGAACTTTAAAATTATCTAGCACAGCTTTTAATTTTTCAGGGAAGGAAACAATCATAACAGAAGTGAAAAGTTCAAAGATTTTATGATAAATTCATAACAGAGATGGGACAAAAAACTCAATGTTTTCATTGCTGATCTAGTAATTTTTCTATAACTCATAAGGTATGCTTTAAAAGTACGGGAAAATATGTCTTGCTTTTGACAAGATATAGAAATCACACCAAAAGTTTCATTTTCCATTGATGACTAATATCTTGTCAGATACTATGTAAGCCACTGGGGGTACAAAACCAAAAGAAATTGATACAATCCTTTTTGTCAAAGAATAACACTATACTTTAGCAAAATATAAGTGAAGAGCAACTTGGTCATTCTAGCTACAAAATTTAGTGCATGAAAAGGAATGATGTACAATAAGCTTGGAAAGGTAGACCAGAGACACATTAAGAAGAGATTTAATAAGAGATTTTTTTATGCTATCCCCAAAACAAGATGAAATATGGGAAGAGGTTGAACAATACAATGTCATATTTAGATACATACTTTAGGAATATTAATTTGATATTTATGTGGAAGATTGAAGAGAGAAGAAGATATTGGAAACAGGGTAACCAATCACAAGAATAAAACAATAGTACAGTAGCTATGATGGTATTTTTGTGACTAGACAGAAGGGAAGATTATGAGAGATATTGTGAGGATAAAATTCACATGAAGCATGAAGGAAGAGCGATAGTAAAGACTGATTCTGAATTTGTGAATCTGAGAGGCTAGAAAGATAGAATTGCCCTCCATAGAAAAAAGAAAAGAAAAATAAACAAAGGTTTGAAATCTCCATTTGAATATTTACATTAGACAGATGTGTTGAGGGACTAGAAATCAAGATAAAGATTAGAACTATTTGTGTATATATATCCAGGATATATTTCAAAAATATATTTGAAATCATTAAAGCTGAGCAAACATTAACTGTAAGGATAGAGGCAAAAGATGAGGATTCAGGTTACAGATCTGTGGTGTGCCCACATGTAGTGGGTGGCATTGCAGACAATGTGAAAACCAAAAGAGAGAGTGCAATGTTATGAGAATCCAAGCTGGAGAGAATATTCAGCAGTGGAGTATGGTCAACAGCATGAAACGTGATAGAGCAGTAACAGCAATAACAGGACAATGATTTAAGAAATTAACAGATCAGTACAGACTTTGGAGAGATGAGTCTGAGGTTCATGCCTTATTAGCATTTAGTTTAAGATATTCTAATTATGAAAATTAGTAAATGCATTAAACTCATGCAGTGAGTTATAAATGAGAAGTCGAGTAGTCAATCGCATTGAATTAAATTACATTTGTCATTGGAATATATTTCCTAGTGGAAATATACATTGATTGTACACTATTTCCTTAGGTTTTTCCTTTTTTTGCATTCATATGTTTCATAAATGTATATGTATGTATTTATACACAAAATATTCGATTATTATCTAATTGATTCTTATTAGACTTCCTTTCCTCTTGACACCTTGATGATATAACAGAAAATACCGAGCAATGTGTGGAAGAAGCAGAAGGCTTTTCTTTGCCCACCATTCTCATTCTCAGATATCAAGGAATAATACCTAGAATTGGTTAGATTTTCACCTCTAGGCTGAGATATAGGTTGAGGCTGTGGAAGATTAAGCATAGGAGTATTGATGGTGTGTCCATCAAGGGAGACCTCTTGTGGTGCACCTGATGCCTTCCCATGATGGCAGATGGATAATGCTTTAAGAATTTTAGAGTATATAGAAGTCTTACTATGGTATCCCTAGGGGAAAGAAGATTCAACCAGATATATGCTATCTGGGCCAATGATTTTCATTACATCCAGATTTGTCTTTGTTTCCATAGTTATCTAAATATTTATGATAAAATAGCTGGTATATTTAATTGTTTTATACATTGCTTCTATTTGTAAGTAAGTGTAAGTAACCCTTTACCATATAAGTCTAGTTGTTATAACTTAAAATAAACTAAGTTTGTCTTTTTCAGTTTTTAGTTTTCTAACTGTTTAGGTGTCATACTTTAATGTCATTTTTCCTTGGGCTTTAATACTATCGAATATTTCATTTGTATTATGCTCATTTTGTTTTTTAAGGTCATTAGTGAGCATTTATGGCAGTACCTGAGCTAATAATATATTCACAGCACTCTATGAGGTGCCTATTCCAAAATAAATACAATCACAAATGAAACTTTTTTTTCCAGGTTGACATCAGATATTAATCAACATGGAAGTAATCATTCATATGCTAGCTAACTTCAACACCATTCTTCACATAGCTCCAAAATTCACATAGTAGAATCAAGATCTAAGCTTCAGATCTTAGAATTTTATTAAAAGAGGCTATTGAATGGGTCTGTCATGATTTATGATTTACTCATGCTGTTTATTGCTAAGCCCTTGATTATCTTCCATATGTTTCCAGATTTTCATTCTCAAAGTTCTCAATTAACTTAGTAGGAACTGATGGTTGACCTTATGACTTATTCTCATCTGAGTGTATTGTTTCTCATGTACTGAGGAAAAATATTTTTAAAACCTGAAGCTGTCATTTTAGATTTGTGTAATTACATAGTCAATATGCTCACAGGAGTTTTTACAATGAATCTGATCATTCCATAAGAACAGAAACAACAGCCATAAACCTTTAAACTGTGCTACCTGGTGATTATTGCTACTACTTTTGGAAGCATTTCACACGCATGACTTCCCAACTCATTCTTTTCAGGAACAGTTGTCATTCCATATACATGAAATATTATATTTATACTTTTTAGCAGACCTGTGTGAATATAAAACTATTCAAATTAAGCAAATACTAATTAAATAAATACAGCATTCTCTGGTTGTCAGGATCTGCAATGCTATACAAACTATCCTTAAGAAGCACTTTGGAAGGAGTAGATTGGGTGCAGAGCGAAGATTGCAGAGTGAAAGCGGGGATTCACCTTATATCTCCAATAGACACCAGATACCTCTAAAAATAGAATCTGAACAAATTTTAGAGGGGTAAAATCCACAAAGAGACAGAGTGTGGAAGATTTACCAAGACAACCTTGAGATTTGACAAGGAAGGATCTGGTGCACCAGGATGGGAGTGGAGTGTAGTCAAGCACACAGGTTACTCCAGCATATAACTAAGAATGGTGAGCTTGGAGTGGACATCAGTGAACTGAATTGCTGGCAGCAGTGGTGACTGCCAGACCTCTCAGTGCAGGAGAGGAGTCTGTTGGAGCTAGGTGAGAGAGAGCCATGGGTGGGGCCTATGGGCTTGATGGCAGCAACTATTCCGGGGACTATCAGCCCCACAGACTGAATGTCCAAAAGTCACCTATTTAAAGATGGTGGAGCAAACAGTAAGTGACTCTCATCCTCCCTTGACCTTGAAAAACCCAGAGAATATTGCCCCAAGAAAAATCCTGGAATAGTGGAGCAAGCAGAAAGTCAGGGTTGCCCAACAGCAAGAGGTAGAAAGAGAAATTCCATTTAAAGATACTGTACATGTTATAAAATATTTGGGTGTCGACATACTGAAACAAAGTCATGGACTATACAAACACAATAACAAAACACTTTTCACACAAATAAAGTCAGGTTTAAATAATTGGAAAAACATCAATTGCTCATGGGTAGACCAAGATAGTGCAATAAAAATGACAATTCTACCTTAATTAATTTAATTATCCAATGCCATACCAAATAATTACCAACAATATTTTATAGAGATAGAAAAATAATATCAAAATTCCTTTGAAAGAAAAGAGAATGTTCAGGATATTATGGGAATTAATGGCAATAAATGTTAGGGAAGGTGGCCTAGTAATGCCAGATGTTAAATTGTATTATAAAGCAGAAACCAACAATGCTATTTGGTACTGGCTAAGAAATAGAGGGATAGATCAGTGGAATAGGTTAGGTACACAAGACACAGTAGTCAATGATTTTAGCCATCTAATGTTTTATAAACCTAAAGACCCCAACTTCTGGGATAAGAACTCAGTATTTGAGAAAAACTCTTGGGAAAACTGGAATATAGCTTGGCAGAAACTGGGCATAGTCCAACATCTGACACCATATACCAAAATAAAGTACAGATGGGTGCACAATTTAGAAATAGAGGCTGATCCTATAAACAAATCGGAAGAGCAAGGAATAGTTTATCAGTCAGATTCATAGAGAATGGAGGAATTTTTAACTAACAAGTGATGGAGAATATTATGAAATGCAAAATGGACAATTTTAATTACATTAAATTGAAAAGTTTTTTTTATACAAAGCCAATTCAACCAAGATTAGGAGAAAAGTCAAAAACTGGGAAAGAATTTTTTTTTACAATCACTGTGTCAGATAAAAGTCTCATTTCTAAAATATATAGAGAATAGAGCCAAATTTACAAGAATACAAGATATTGCCCAATTGATAAATGGTCAAATGATATGAACAGGCAGTTTTCAGAGGAAGACATTAAAGTTATCTATAGTCATATGAATAAAATGCTTTAAATCACTATTGATTAGAGAGATGCAAATCAAAAGAACTCTGATGTACCACATCACACTTATTCAGATTGACTAACATGACTAAACAGAAAAATGATAAATGTTGGAGAAGATGTGGGAAAATTCGAACACTAATTTGTTGTTGGTGGAGTTGTGAGCTGATCCAACCATTCTGCAGAGCAATTTAGAATTATACCCAAAGGGATATAAAAATGTGTATACCCTTTGACCCAGCAATAGCACTTCTAGGACTGGATCTTAAAGAGATCATAAAAATAGGAGAAGGACCTACACTTATAAAAAATATTTATAGCAGCTCTCTTTGTGATGGTCAAGAATTGGAAATTGAGGGGATTGCTATCATTAGTGGAATAACTGAACAAGTTATTCTCAATCTACCACTTACTACCTATGAAAATTTCCACAAATAACACAACTTCCATGCCTCAGTTTCTTCATTTGTGGAATGAGGAGGAAAGGCAAGATGACTTCTTTAGTATCTCCTATAAATAAATATATTATCTATATTTGTCATTAAGAGTTTTAAAATAAAATAATGTATAAAACATAAATGAGTTAGTAATTTTCACATAAGACCAAATGTGATAAATAAGATAATGAGAATATTAGACAAATTTCTATGAAAGTTTGAGAGCTGAAAAAAGCACTTTGAGGTGGGGACATCAAAGAAAGCTTCATGGAGGAGGTGCTTTTTAATGCAAGACTTTAAAGAAAAGTATATCAATACCCAACATGCTATAGTGGTGAAAAGGGTTAATATGATTAAATCGGTTTTTTGGAGCAAAGTACGCCAAAACAGTTACCAGCTTTCTAGCAAAGATGTACCATCCAAATACCTTAATCTAGCAAAATAAGTGAAATTGTGAAGACCAGTCTACTGCTCATAAGCAATATCTTGCTTTTTTAGGTAATTCAGTATAACTCTAATATTTGTTGATTATCCTGGCCTAGATCATACCGTGTTTCCCTGATAATAAGACCTATCCCAAAAATAAGCCCTCCCCTTACTGTGTAAGTTTCCTCTAAAATAAGCCCTCCCCCGAAAATAAGCCCTGTTGAGATTGCTACTGTAGTGAAGGTGATCCCCTGAGCTACACGCTACATTATGGTACCCTCTGTATGCACCATCGCCCCCCCCCCCCGTGAAAAGCACACCACGCTCCGAGCTGCATCCAATCAGAGCTGCAGCAGTGAGCACGTCATCCTGTTCTTCCCCAGTGATTTGCTTATTGAATAAAGGTACATTTTTTGTTCACATTTGCCTATTTATTAAAATTGCTGTCAATGTACATTAAAATAAGCCCTCCCCTGAAAATAAGCCCTCTGGTGTTTTTCTGTCCAAAAAAATAATAAGACAGTGTCTTATTATCGGGGAAACACGGTAGTAGACAAGAGAAGAGTAGAGAAGGAAAGGTCAAAAAGAGGATAATAAGAAGCATTATATTTTGGTAATTAATTAGACTCAGAAAATACTACTCAGATTCCTTGTTTTGCCAATAAGTGACTCAAAATTTGATTGCTGTGCCATAAAAGCACAAGTTCTGATAAGTTTGACCAGGCAAGTTTGCCTTCAAGGAGAGTGTTCAAAGAAAACTGACTCTTTTACCCAAGAATCAACTGACATGATTTGAAATGGCTCTTCAATAGCATGTTGACAAACAGATTATGCATTATTTTACTAAAGTGAAACCATTAAACAAAGTGAAACAACAACAACAAAAATCTCTTATTCCCATATTTTCTCCAACTACTTTTATGGTGTCTGTGGTGAAATTTAAAAAAAAAAGCAACTTAGGTATTAAAGTTTATAAAGCTTTGTGTACCATCAGTAGAAAAAGATAAACTAATGGCAATCTACCTGTTAAATCAGCCTTATGAAAACCAAACTGATCCATTAATATCATTTAATGACACTAATATCAGCATACATTGAGCAAATTATTCTGGAAGATCAAAGCAAATTATACTTAAAGAGAGAAAGAGGGTTAATAGGTTCAACTTGGAGAAGGCAATGAAGACATTGTAGCAAAAGACAATAAGAAATATCTTTGTGTGGGTAATTCAGTTGTCTCTCCTTGGAGTGTTCATGAAGAACATACACAGAAAAACCAATATGAAAATAATTGTACCTCATGTACAAACATTTGTTGCAGAGGATGAAGTAGAAAATATTCTACAAAGTACTTGAAAATTTCCTGAAAAAAAACCTCAAAACATTACCAGATAATTAGATATGCAAGGATTTCGATGTAAAATTGGACAATGAAAGGGGCTGTAAACTTTTTTAAAAACATGCTTTATGGTTAATACATTAAAAGGCCTAAATTTAGACAATTTACATATATAATGTTTGTAAATCACAAATTCTCTCTTCCAGAACATAGTTGGAAGAAATTGGATATAGAAAATACCAAAACATATGCAAATTTTGTATATATCCATAAGAGAGTAAGTGATCAGTTACTTAAAATAATGAGAAATTCATATCAGAATCAATTGTCTCGGTGCATTATAATCATCCTATACTTCTATAGCAATGGTGGTAGTGGCAGAAAATGGAACAAATAGTGCTAAAACATCACACAAGCCTTCAACATCTTTAAATATTAACTGAATTTTTGAACTATGAAAATGAGTTTAAACAAAATAATCAATATTTAATAAGAAAAAAATTATAAATACATTATTTTTTTAAAAAGTGAATAAAAGTCACCCGAATATCTTTTAGAAAACATTAAAATGAATGAAGACAATGAATTTGTGTATTACTCTTGGGGGAGCAGCTAGGTGGCACAGTAGGCAGAATACTGGAGTTGGAGTCCAGAAGGCTTATCTGTATGAGTTCAAATCTGACATCTGATATTAGCTGTGTGATCCTGGGCAAGACTCTTAATTCTGTTTACCTCAGTTTCTCATTTATAAAAATGAGTTGGATAAGGAAATGGCAAATCACTCCATTATTTTTGCCAAGAATACCCCAAATGGGGTCACAAAGAGTCATATATGACTGAACAACAAATCACTTTCTTCCAGATGTTTAATTGGTATAACAATAATTGATATTAATATAACTGATATAAAGTATGTGCTTCATAAGTCAGATACTAAATGAGCTCAGTTGGATTTAGCCAGACAATACTTTATATCCTTGCTAAATGGAAAAAAAAAACATGGTAACCTAAGGCAACACTCTTTGGGAAAATCATTTTGAGAAGGAAAACAATTGAATAGCCTCACAAAATAATAAAAATTAATAGAAGTGAAATTAAGTATGCAGACAATCTGTATGAGAACTGTTTGTTGGACCACATAATTTAAAATTAAAACTGTATAAAGATGAAAAGAAAAAATAAACCACATTAAAAGTATACTAATATAAGCACAAGGAATATAACAAAAGGGATTCCAAACCAGTCTCTCCAAACCCTTGCCACTTAAACACCTAGTGGTGTAGTGGACAGAGTGCTGGACTTGGGACATAGGAAAATCTAAATTCAAATCAAGACTTAAGCATTGGCTAGTCCTGTGACCCTGGACAAATAATAACCTCTGATTGCTTCAGGTTCCTCAGTTGTAAAATATGTATAATAGTACTTATGTCCTAGAGTTATTTTGAGTACTAAATAAAATTTTATACAGTACTTAGATCAGTATCTGGCATACATCAAACACAATGAATGATTAATCCTTCTCTCTCCTACAGGTTCACAACCTTTCCATACCCTTATCTTGCTCTCATACAATGACTCATACTACAACGAATGCATAGCTAAGTGATATGAATTGAAACTTATTGTTGAAATATAAAGAATTTGGGGCAGAGCCAAGATGATGGCATAGAATCTGGAAAACTCCCTGTGCTCCCCCCCCCATAACCACCTCAAATACCTACAAAAATGACTCTAAACAATCTTTAGGGTTACAAAACCTACAAAGTGACAGAGAGAATCAAAACTCCCACTGAAGAGAGCCCAGCAGGCAGACAGGAAGGGTTCCTCAAAGCCAGCTGGGAGCAGAGCCCAGCCCCACGTGAGTCATGGTTTTAGCCCCAATGAGTCCCGACCAGCACAGGCTAGAGTCTCTTCAGCAGAGTGGATCACCAGCAGCTGTGGCAGTTTCTAAAAATATCAACCCATAGATGCCAAAGACAAAGTGAGAGGTGAGTGTAGACTTTGGGACCAGGAGTCCAGGAGTGCAATCTGGGCTCTGCCCCAGAAAAGAGAAGTGGCTGAGGTGTGGTGGCTGCTTCACAACTTCTGGCCTGCAGATTTTAGGGGGACCAAATAACCATACTGATGGGTAATCACTCTTGCTTTAACCTGCTTGGATCTGGACTGCTGTCTAGGGTGGAGTTCCTGTGGTGTGTGACCAGTGAGCCAGAGCATGTGGAGGCTTCAGAGAGGGCAGACAACTGTTAGCTCTGGTAGACGCGAAAAACCCCAGCGATTTGGGACAAAGCTCTCCTCTATGGTTCTACTGTGGCAAAACACTCAAAAGTCAAGTAATTTACTGGCAACATGAGCAAGCAAAGGAAGCAAAGCAAGCACAGAAATGCAATTTTGGATTCATTTTCTGGGGACAAAAAGGATCAAAGTATAGAACAGCAGGAAGACAATGAAGTCAGAACTCCTTTAACACAAGCTTCCAAGAAAAAAAAATGTGAATTGGTTACAAGCCGTAGAGGAGCGTAAGAAGGATTTTGAAAACCAAATAAGAGAAGTGGAGGAAAAAATGAGAAGAGAAATGGGAATGATGCAAGAAAATCATGAGAAGAGAGTAAACAACCTGACTGAAGAAAATAACACCTTACAAAATAGCCTAACTCAA
The DNA here is from genome assembly GCF_028583685.1 of Petaurus breviceps papuanus. Taxonomy (NCBI): domain Eukaryota; kingdom Metazoa; phylum Chordata; class Mammalia; order Diprotodontia; family Petauridae; genus Petaurus; species Petaurus breviceps. Next base: position 9,862,549 of record NW_027186315.1, read on the forward strand.
ATGGCAAAAGAGGCTCAAAAAGCCAATGAGGTAGGGCAAGAATGCCTTAAAAAGCTGAATTTCCCTGATGGAAAAAGAATATCCAAAGCTCACTGAGGAGAATCATTCCTTCAGAATTAGATTGGAGGAAATGGAAGCAAGTGACTATGACAAATCAAGATAATCTTAAAAACATCCAAGCATATGAAAAAATAGAAGGTATTGTGAAATATCCCATTGGGAAAACCGCTGACTTAGAAAATAGATCCAGGAGAGAGAATTTAAAAATTATTGGACCACCTGAAAACACAATGAAAAAAGGAACCTATAAATCATCCTTGAAGAAATTCTCAAGGAAAATTGCCCTGATGTTTTAGAACCATATGGCAAAATAGAGGTTGAAATAATCCATTGATCACCTCTTGAAAAAGATCCCCAAAAGAATACTCCTAGGAATATCATAGCCAGGTTCTGTAGTTCCCAGATCAAGGATAAAATATAACAAGCAGCCATGGAGAAACAATTTGAATATTGTGGAAACACAATCATGATAACACAGGATGTGGCAGCTTCTACACTGAGGGATCAAAGGGCTTGGAATATGATATTCCGGAGGTCAAAGGAGCTGGGATTAAAACCAAGAGTCACCTACCCAGCAAAACTGAGCATCATATTTCAGGGGAAAATTTGGTCATTCAGTGGAATAGAGGACTTTCAAGCATTCTTGATGAAAAAACCAGAGTTGAACAGAAAATTTGACATTCAGATACAAGAAGCAAGAGAAGCATGAGAAGGTAAACAGGGAAAAGAAAGCATAAGGAACTTTTCAAATTTGAACTATCTACATTCCTTCATGGAAAAATGGTAAGTTATTATGAAACTTTTTTCAGAATAAGAATAATTGAAGAGAATCTAAATGTATATATGTATACATATATGAATATATACATACATAAATTTATATAGGAGGGTATATGGGTATATGAATACCTATGTGAGGGTGTGTATATATGTGTATAGGTATACATAGACAGAGGGCACAGGACCAATTTAATAGGAAGTTGTGATACTGAAAAGGTGAAATTGGGAGGTGAGAGAGGAATATCATGAGAAGAGATGGGGAGAGACAGAATGGAGTATATTGTCTCATATAGAAGAGGTAAGGGAAAACTTTTGCAATCGAGGGGAAGAACAGAAAGTCAAAAGGGAATGAGTCAATCTTATTCTCATTGAATTTGGCTTAGGAAGAACAACATAAACACTAATTGAATACACACACACACATATATTACATACAACTGGGAAATAAGATATACAAGAACTGGGGTATAGAGATCCATTTTGCCCCACTGGAAAGTCAGAGGGAGAATGTAGGAGGATATAAAAGAGCACAGATTGGGGGAGGGGTTATACAGTGGGATCAGTCTTTTGGGGTGTTGGGCAGGGGAAAAATGAGGAGAAAATGTGTAACTCAAAATCTTGTGAAAGTGAATGATGCAAAAAACTATTAAACATAAAATTTAATTAAAAAAAGAAATATGGATAGTCAATGACTGACAACTGACCCAAAAATTAATGTGGAGTGTAATTCATCAAAATTTGTGAGGTTAGCCAGCATTTTGATCATTTTTCTCTTTTGTATATAAATCTCTATATTTATGTGTAGGTAAATACACATACAAATATACATATATATATATATATATATAAACACACATATAATTTTGGATATTTATGCATGTATACACGAATATACATACAATATGGACACATAAAGCACATATGTGTTTATGTATGCATACATATATGTGTGCATAGTTATATGTATATGCACATACACATGTGTATATGTGTCTTGTAATTGCTTGCATTTGTGTGTGTGCCCATATGAATGCCTATGTTCATATGCATATGTGTACATATGTGTATGGGTGTGTAGGTGCATATGTGTATAAATGCAGGTGTGTGTGTGTATGACCTTGAAAGACCTATTTCATTGAATCCGTATTTGATTTTGGCCTACAAAAATATTTCTAAATTTGAGTTGATGAGCAGGCTCTAATTTGCATGAGTTTTCTAGCTACACTAACTGGAATAAGGGCTAACATAAAGAAATAGAAAGTTTTTTTTTGTTTTGTTTTGTTTGCTAAGGGAGAGTAAATACCAGGGTTTTTTATGTTTTAGCTACCCCAAAACTATGTCTCTTTTCCAATGCCCAACTTGATTGATCATACATTGTCAAAAATAATTTATTATTTCCTTATTCTTACCCATGGAGAGAATTGATACAAAACTAGAAATTCATGTCTAAAAAAAAACAATAAAATTTACATGTCTTCACTATTTTCAATTTTTGAACAGAATTTTTTTTAGACAAACATTAAGCAACACAACATAGAATACTTTTCAGATAAACTATATCTTTTTAAAAAATTATGCTTCCTTTGGCCAGAAATCAAATTTAAACCAACCATTTTCTTTTTTTTTTTATTTTTTTGGTCTATATTAATTTGGTTGTTTACTTTTAGTTTGCAAGATTCAGTTCCAAAATTCCTTCAGTTTCAAATATTCTCTCTTTCCCTCCCCTCCCTACCTATGGTGACTTATGATCAAGTATGGGATCTGTAAATACTTTTACATTAGACATTAGTCAGGTTATAAAAAAGGATTGTATCAGATGGAATGATCGATGTGAAAGAGAAAACAAATCCAAACAAGAAAAAGAAAAAGAGCATGTAGTGTGCTTCAATCTGGATTCAAACTCAGTTCTTTCTAGTTTTTTCTTGGGATGTAGACATCTCTCTACATCATGAGTCTTTTGGGGTTAACTTATAACCCTACATTGCTGAGAAGAGTCCAGTCTATCAAAGTTGGTTGTCAAACATACATGGAGTCTGTAATTGTGTACAAATTTCTCCTGGTTCTATTCTTCTCACTCATCATCAGTTCATATAAGCCTCTACAGGTAAATATGAAGTCCATCTACTCCTTGTTTCTTATACCACAACAGTATTCCACTACATTCATATACCACAAATTGTTCAGCCATTCCCCAATTGATGGGCACCTCCTTAATTTCCAATTCTTTGCCACCACACAAAGAGCTGCTATAAATATTTTTGTACATATAGTAAAGCAACCATTTTCAAGGTCAGACTCAAACATCACATCTTTCACATAACTTTCCTTGATCCCCAAAGCCAAATGTTATTTTTCTCCCTGCTCTGAAATCTTGCAGAAATTTGAGTTTTTATATTTATCACATAGTATTTCTATTCTATACTGACCTACATTGGTAGTCCTTTTCCTACTTTTGAAATATCTTAAAAGCAGAGAATATCCCCAATTTAACTTTGCATATTCCCTAGGATGGTGATTTTGCTCATAGTAGGCAAGTATCATCATCATCATCACCATTATCAATCATCATCATCATCTTCATTGTTATTGTTTGCATTTGTGTGTGAATCACCTTCAGTTTCTTATTGCACCAGGTAGTTGATGTTATTTTTATAAGTGCCTACTTCAAAGATGCAGATTGTAACATTTCAACTTATCTGTAAACTTCTAACCTATGTTAATATACTCAATATCCACCATGTCTACCATATGAATGTGGTTGAATGTGTCCACTTGTGCATTTATTTGTGGAGGAGAAAAGGAAAGAACTTCATACAACATTCTGGAGAACTTCTTCTAATTGTCTTGAAATTGACAAAATTTAAATCTAACACAATCTGTCCACCAGCTATTTTTGATTTTATTTATATATCATTACAGATATAGAGATACATGGATTTTTGGATTCCAAACCCTAATTTTATTGTTTAGAAAAATAAAGCTGAGAGAGTTCAAAGAGTTAATAAATAATACAACTTGAGATTTTAACTCTTGTCCTATAATTCCAAATCTAGTATTCTTTTCACAGGTATGCATGATGGCACCATTTTTTCTCCTTTAGTTACATTGTTTAGCCTGATGTCCTTTTCGCCTCTTCTCCTATGCAAATTAGTCACATTTCACATCATTCACATTGTAGTCTATTCATGGCAGCATATGCCTCTCTATAATCTTTGAGATACTCTTCCAAGTGAGCAAATGAATGCTGTAAATTCCAGGTATGCTGGCTGACAAATTACCAAAATTCCATGTGTTCTCTTCCTTCTTTTTGAATTGTTTAATGTAAATACATATACATTGAGATATTGCTCCAAAGATTTTTCTAGCTAATATTCTATAATATTAAATTCGTTGAAGGTAACTTTTCCAACATTTCTTAATATTTAAATAGCAACTTTTATACTGAGGGATATTGCTAACTTTATAAATAATACTTTAAGTAACAAAATTTAAGATTCCTATGTTTTTAACACTTTTCCAAGTAAGGTTGGAAATATTCTAGCCTGTGCTTTTCCAAAACTTTCCTAAAGATATTGTAATGTTTAATATAAATCTTTCTATAAAAATATTTTTAGTATTTTTCACTCTGTGAAAAAAGGAATGTAAATGGATCTAGAATGTTGTTTCTTTAATGTGCTTTTCATTCAAATTATATTTGTTCTCTCATTATGGAAATGAGTGACAAGGAAATATTGGTATTGCTCATGTTCTAACTGATGAGATTATAATACAAATGAAAATATTCATTTTTGTTGAAAAAGAAACCCTTTATTTATCTGCAATATGTAGTCTAAATTGAGTTCTGAAAGAATAAAAAAAATTGTCTTTCATCATCTTAGATTCTGCTCTAGGAAAATTAAATATGACAGTAAACATAATGTTTAACCAAAATTGAGATTTTATCAGAGAATTAATTCTAAAGCGCCCTGGATCTCTGCAACAAAGTGAACAAAGAATAAGGTTTTGAGTTTGAAAGATCTGGGATCAAGTGCTGCTTCAGACACATATTAGTTCTATGACCCTGGGCAGTAAATTACTACCTCAGTGACCTAGGCAACTCTCAAAGACTAAGTTGAAAAGGTGCTGAATTGTATTAATAGAGGGAGTTTCCTCACCAGGAGTCTTCTTCACTGACTGAATCATGGGTTTTTAACACTCTACAACAAACAAATACTGAATGAATCCTTAGTAACATTATCACAGGTGGGCATAGTGGCATAGCAAATACATCACTAAGTTTAGAATCTGGAAGACTCATCTTTCTTCCAACATGACCTGAGAAACTTACTATTTGTATGACTATGGACAAATCACTCTTCCCTGTTTGCTTCAGTTTCTTCATCTTTAAAATGAGCTAGCAAAGGAAATGCAAACCATTCTAGTATCTTTGTCAAGTAAACTCCACAATGGGGTCATGAAGAGTTAGAAATGACTTAAATGATTAAACAACAAAAATCACAGATATTCCCTGTCCTGCTACAAATTATAACACAGTAACATTCCTGTAAACTAAAAAAAATCTTGTTCATATCTTTTTAAGTCCTTTAAAGATCTTTCTTCCTTTGATTTGAAAAATATTATATAGATATGAAAACATTTTTATTTATCACTCATTAAATAACTAACCTTCCATTATTTCCAGCCATTCATGTACTTACTTTTTAAATTTTAGACAAATACTAAAACTTAAATACATGATAAGAAAAGAAAAAGAAACATTATAAGCTTGAATGTAAAATAAGAAAAGAAAAAAAATGTCATGTGTCCAGCAGAACCTAATAGAAGATTCAAAATATATAGTAATTGCTTATCATTTTATTCCTCCCTTATGCTTCTATTCTCCTAAATCTAAACACTCTTGTATACCCCTTTTACCTATTTTGCCCCCTCCTCTCTAAATCTCCCTTCTTTATCCTCCCTTTCCCCTAAATCTGAATGCTCTTCTATATCCCCGTTTTAGTCTATTCCCTCACCCTGCCTTCTAAAGATTTCTCCTTAATCCTCTCTCTCCTCCCTATCCCCTTAGAGTTTTATTTTTTTACATTTAGAAGACTTCTATACTCTTCTAGGTGTATATTTATTTTTTCTTCTTAAACCCATTGTGATAGTAATGGCAATTAAAGATTCCCCTGTATTGGCTTGGTTTTCAAATTGATTGTATTAAAACCCAGAGTTTGTTAATCCCACCTGTGGGATGGGCTTGTTGATGTGAAAAGAAAGTCCTGAAGTGGGAGGAGCTGGTGACGTAGATTTGGAGAGACACTGGAGAGAGGCGGAAGATCTTTTTTGGAAGCAGCACCTCGTGGAGAGAGAGAGAGACTAAGAGGATTGCTGGTGGCCGCTTTGAATTGCCCTGGACTTTTGAGACCTGCCCCCTGAGCTGCCAAGGACTGAGGAGACATGGCTGTTTTGCTGGTACTTTGTCTGTCTGTTTTGATGTTATTTTGCCAGATTTGTCCACTGGTGAAAGACTGTCCTGTTGAAGAAGTCCTGGAACCTGGCATTTGGTTAAGAAGGCCTGAGACTGTCCTGCAGACAGAGAGTGAATACTGTCCACTGGTGAGGGACAGTACTGTTGTTGTAGGGGTCTGGAGACTGTCCTGCAGACAGAATGAATACTGTCCACTGGTGAGGGACAGTACTGTTGTTGCAGGGGTCTGGGAGCCTTTCTGTTGGTTCAGAAGCCCTGAAGAAGGATTTTCTTGTTGTATGTTTACAGAAATCCTGGGAGAGGGCTTTGTTAATGTGTTCAGGGGTTCTAGGGCTGTTCTACAGACAGAGGATAAATTCATGAAGGGACTGGCAATGTATCTTATGGCCTTGCTAAGCCTTGTCTCTCCAGGAACTAAGATGGCTGAGAACTTGCCTCATGTCAAGATGAAGAAAAGACCTCCATTTGGGTATTAAGTGCTGTGTTTAAACTTGATGTAACTCTGGGGTAGATTCAATTGTGATCCAGGGGTGGGGAACTTTTGACCTTTTTGTGTTCTATGGTTGAGCAAATGAATGTATTTTACTTATGTTTGGAAACTAATCTCCATTTGAGAAGAGGGGCTTTGTGGTGGACTTAATTAAGGTATAGCCTAGGGGTGGAGAAGTATTTGGAACAGAGACTTTGTAATTGATTGAATGATTGGAAAGTCCTGGGGTGGGGTAGGCCTTGGAGATTATTTAATCACACTTAGTAAATGCTGTATTTTGAATGATGTCATGTTTTGATCTTCTCTGTTCTGGGTTTGTTACTGAATAAAATAGAGAGCACCTATGCTGGTATTTTGAAGCTGGGAAGTTGCCTTTCCTTGGTATTACATTACACCCATTCACAATGAAAGTAGGTTTCCAGAACAAACAGACACCTCCCCCATCTAATTACTCTAATGGTTCTTACTCTTCCACCTCATTTGTATAGTATAATTACTCTTTTAGCTTTTCTTGAATGGTTTTACTTTTTAAAGCTGTATCATACTTTGGTCTACCTCAATCTTTCTTATAAGCTACCTACTTACTAGTGACAATCTTAGACATAGGTTTTACATGTCCCATACATAAAAGGTAAACATTCTATCCTTATTTAGTCCATTGTAATTGGTCATTGATATGTACCTTATATTTCTCTTGGCTCTAAGATATCAGAACTATTGAGCTGAGGTTTTGTTTTGGGGGGTTTTGTTTTTTAACAGAGTCCTGAAAATATGAGAATTGATCAAATATCCATTTTTTCCATTCAAAATTATGGTTAGCTTTGCTGGGTATGATATTTTGAGGCAGAGACCATGTTCTTTTGCTCTTAGATACATAGTGTTCCAAGACTTGTGATCTTTTATGGTGGCCAACGCTAGTTCTTTTATGATTCTAATTGTGATACCATTATATATAAATTTTTTTCTTGTTGCTCATAATATTTTATCCTTGATTTGGGGATTTCAGAATTTAACTATAATATCCCTGTGAGTTTTCCTTGTAAGATCCTTTTCAGATGGTGATTGGTGGAGTTTTTTTTTCCTATTTCTATTTTCTCCTCTTGTTCTAATGCTTTAATACAATTTTCATTAAGTATTTCATTCTTTTTTTGATCAAAACTTTGAGGTAATCCAAATATTCTTTTTGTTTTCTCCTCTTGATCTTTTCTCTAGATCCATTGTTTTTTCTTGTGAGATACTTCACATTCTCTTCTATTTTTCATTATATATGTGTGAATACATATATGTATATATATATATATGTTTGTATGTGTGGATATATGAATATATAATTGTTTGACTGCTATCATAATCTTCTTTCTTTTCTAGTATTATTCTTATTTTTCTTTATAATTTTTTCTCAATCTCTCTCATTTGATTTTTGTAATCTTTTTTATATTCTTCAATGAGTTCTTTTCAGGCAGGTGACCATTTGACATTGCTCTTTGTGGCAGAAGAGGGTTTCTTTGTTTCAGTATCCTCCTCTGAAAATGGACCCATTTATTCTCTATTTCTAAAGTAACTCTCCATGGTTGAGTTCTTTTTCCCTTTGCCTGCACAATTTTTTTTGGTAAAAATTAATATTTATAATTACCTCTAGTCCTGCAGTATAGGGGATGGTCTCTTCTCCTTACAAGATCATATTGTTTTATACCTGTGGAACCTGGACAGTATACCAGCAACATGCCAGGAAACTGGATAACTTCCATTTGAATCATTTTAGGAATATTCTGAAGATCCTCTGGAAGGCCAAGGTACCAGATGCTGAGGTCAATAGTTAAACTAAACTGCCAAGCATTCAAACTCTGCTTCAGAGACTGCAGCTCCTATAGGCTGGCCATATTGTTTGAATGCAAGATGTATAGTTGCCAAAATACTATTATATGGAGAACTCATACAGGGCAAGTGTTGATATGGTGGTCAGAAGAAGTGATAAAAGGAAACTCTCAAGGTCTCTCTTAAGAATTTTGGAATTGATTGTGTGAAATGGGAGACACGGGCACAGGACCACTCAACATGGTGTGCCCAAATCAGAGAAGGTGCTGCATCTATGAGCAAAGTAGAATTGAAACAGCTCAAAGGAAATTCAGAATGCACAAATTTATAGTATCCACTACAAATGTCCATAGCCTAGGCAGCTTTCCAAACCAGCCAACTCTAGGATTTGCTACTCAGTTAAGTAACTTGATGCTTGTTAAAGTGGACCCTAGTCTGGAGGTGTTTACTCTTCACATGGAAGAAATATAGTCCTGCCTAAGATTTTTCTTCATGACTTCTCTGATTGACCCAAGAAGACTCCTGTTATTTCCCTGTTCTATGTTCACCCAGAGGTGGTCCTTTATCACTTTTGTGTAGGAAAAAGTTGAGTGCTTGATATTTTCTGAGGTACTCTACCATCTTCCCACAATCCACTATCCATTCACATCTTTAATTCAGTATTCATTTAACTTTTCATTTTCTTTTCATGTTTGGCTGTATGGTGCAGATTAATTTTATTCATCATTGGATGGTAGTTGCAAAAAAACATGTCTAACAATAACAGTGCAAACTGGGAGCTTTTCTATTGTTATGTGATTGCATGTCTACATATGGAACATAGGAAAACATTAAATTAGTGATTCAATATTAAATTATTCTACTTAAACATTTTATTAAATAATGCAGAAAGCATAGCATAATGCACGAATGTCTAAATTTGGAGTCAGAAAATAAAGTCTAAGCCTTGTCTCTTACACAATATGGGTGAGCCATTCAATATTTCAGTTCCTTTTAAAATTCCCTAACATGTTTAGCTACATACTAATTTCAAATCTACATTTAAAAAGATAGTTTACACACTAGGATTTCTCTAAATTGATAAAATAATAGATTAGAATTAATAAAAAATATACACATAAACACTCATACATGTATGGGTTTATGTGTGTACACATGCATATATGTGTGTGTATATATGTATGTGTGCTGCACAGCTAGGTGGCACTGTGGATAGACTCCTAGGCATAGGGTCAAACCTGGCTTCAGACACTTAGTAGCTATGTCATCCTGTGCAAGTCTCTTCATCCTGTTTGCCTCAGTCTCCTCATCTGTAAAATGAGCCTGAGAAGAAAATGGTAAACCACTCCAATATCTTTGCCAAGAAAACCTCAAAAGGTATCAGAAAGTGTTATATATGACTGAAAAATCCCTGAACAAAATGTGTATTGTGTATGTATACACACATATATACACATACTTCATCAAAAAAGAGTTTCTGAGACTTAAAATAGATTTCAAATTCAGAGTTTATATAGTATAATATCTGAATTGGATCTACTTCTTCAAAGTCTTCAAGTCTCTGAAAATTATGGTACAGTGAGTGTTAAAGAGAATCTACTATCAAGTAAGGCAGGCAGTTCTACTTCTGGATAAATTATTTTGTTATTTTAGAAGAAATTTTCCCTATTGTGCTAGATTGTTCCCATAGTACACACACCCACACACACACACAGACACGTATGTATCTATGCTGCTGCTCTTAATAAAGATTTTAGACTTGCTGGATATATCTCCCCATCTTACCACTTGACAGATTGCTTAGATTTCAAAGAATTTCATACTTTGATATATGAGAAGCAGAACGGTTTGGAGTAAAAACAAGGAATTGCAGACAGAGTACTAGATTTGCAGCCAGAATATGAGTTGAAATCCTGCCTCAGAAGCTACCTACCTGTGACTAAACTTTCCTTACCTGATCCTTACAAGGATCAAAAGGTATGAGTTGACTAAAGCATAGCCCATGGACATAACTAGATTCAAGGAATAATATACTTTAGAATAGGGATTTTTTCTTTAAATTTGAGAAAGTTTATCTATATACAAATGTATGTATGTATTAGAAGTTAGTGTGGATGATATCGAGATATGAATCAGAGAGAAGGATTAAGAGTCATGTGCTGAAGTCATTGAGGAAGATGTTAGGTAAATAGATTCGGAGCTGGAAGGGACCTCAGAGGTCAATAGTCCAAACTCCTCATATTATAGACAAGGAAAATGAGGTCCATGGATGTTAAGATTAAAAGAGTGTACATATGCAAAGAGTCAAATGTATGCACAAATGTATTCACAAAACATACCATTTTAATATACAAATGTATATTCTCAATTATATATATATGTGTGTGTGTGTGTGTGTGTGTGTTCATTTTTTTCACATGTAACATCGTATTATGTGGTTGATGGATAAATTTTAGGATGTCTATGAAAGCAGATAGGATAAAAATTTCATTATTTCAATATAAATTGTTTTCTTTGTACTCCTATATATTTTATCTAATGTATTTAAAATATTTTTTTCTGATTACTTGGGATCTATAGGCTTCACTAGATTGAGAATGGGATCCATGACCCCAAACATGGTTAAGATCCCCTCTTTTTACAACATATCTCCTAGGGGTCTTTTCAAGTGGCATTCATAATCATTTGGGCAGCTTTAAGTGGAATCTGGAGCACACATCATTATTATTTTCCACAAGAAACATAAAATCATCCCAAAAGCAAAACAAAATAACAAAAATAAACTATCTCTAATAGCCTTAGTTGGTTTCCCCCCCCCCCCGTAATCCTGAGTCATATATATATTTGTCAGAGGAGAAATATTTTATGGAAGATGTTATCTTTTCATAATCTTGCCTCAATATCAAGTCAAAGAAATAGGTGAATTTTCTGTTTTTATATTGCCACAGGTAATTGAAGTACTGCATGTATATATGTATATATGTAGGTGTGTGCGTGTGTGTAGTTTTCCATTTGATTTCTTGTACCTGAGGAAGGAAATTTGATTGTAATAATTTTCCTTTATTTTAACAATAAAATATGCATAATATAGGATGGCAGTTTTTGGTTTTTAAGCAATTGGAGTTAAGTAACTTGCTCAAGGTTACCATGGCCAGTTATTTCTGGGTGTGGTGCTGAGTATTGGAGCCCGGGATTCGATCTCCAGGTCATCCCAACACTGGAGTTGGTGCTCTTACACGCTGTGCTACCTGGCTGCCCCAGGATGGCACTTTTAATAATTATATGTATCCTAGTCTAGCATGGAGAATGATACTTGGTTGGTGAAAAGTTTAGCCTTATCTACAAAATGTCAGTAGTTATGCATATGTTCATATTATTATATCAATAGGAAACAAAAGTATGAAGAGTTCAGAAATGTGGTTATACATTTTATGAACTGATTCAAAGGAGACAAGTGAGAAAGAAGAATTTAAGTTTGTCAGGTACTGTGCTAATTATTTTACAACTATTTATTTTATTAGGCCCTCACAATTATCCTGTGAAACAGGTGTTAAAATCATCATTTTATATGAGAATAAAAGAAAACAGAGATTAAATGACTTTCCAGCTTCCACAGTATCTAAGACCAGATCTAAACGTGTCATCACAACTCCGTATTCGTTCTCTATTCAATGCACCATAGGACTGTCCAAAGCATAGTGAAAGAAACGCCAAAAAGATCTATATACACATTAACTATAACGACAAAAAAGAAAACACTAAAGGGAAGTTAAGCTCTGAATAATTCTCTCTCACTCTCTCTTTCTCTCTCTCTCTCTCTCTCTCTCTCTCTCTCTCTCTCTCTCTCTCTGTCTCTCTTTCTATCTATCTATCTACCTATCTATCTATCTATCTATCACTAGCTAGATCTTTGAAGAGAGATAAATATTCTTCCTCCTTTATCAGAGAAAGGTGAGGATAGGTGACAGAATATTGTTTATACTGTCAAAACATTTTCTAAGACAGATGTTTTTGCTTTGTCATAATGAGCATTCATTTATGGAAAGTTACTTTTATGTAAAGATAAAATATCATCAGAATAAGTTTTGGAAATAAATAGTTTTAGAAATAAAACTATAATCCTTCCAGTATTAAATCTATAATTTTATCTAAGAATTCATAAAGAGACAAAAAATGGATTCTACTGGCTATGATTTCTCAAATAGTATTCCTAAAATGATATGATTATTTGATTCAAGAAATGTAGCAATCTCCATATTTTTACCAAACAAAACATAATTTCTTAAGTCTAGTTGTCAAGACTAAAATCTAGTTCCAAATTACATTTCCATCTTACTATTTCCATTTATATATGCTATATTTCAGCTAAAATAAAATATTATTTTATCTTCCTTCAACATACAATTCACCTAACAAATATTGCACAATGCCTTTCCAAATGGCACCCTTTATAATATATTTTTCTTCCTTGAATTTCTCATACTATTCTGTTGATATCTATTTAATGAAAATATAAAAAAAAACTTTTATTACAGGTGCTTATGCTTTTAAGTTATTCTCCATTGACATACTATAAATTGTAATAAATGATAAAAGCACAGGGATTATTTCTTGATTCATCTTTATATCTTTCAGACCTAGAACAGTGAAATAGACATAGTTGATATTTAATAAATATTTATTTAATGCTAACATGCCTATAGTTCTATATCTCTAAATGTTTACATTGAGAAAATAGAGAAACAAGAGAACAACCAATTGGGCATGCAACAACGACAACAACAAAAAAGATAGAAAAAGAACAACTTAAAAATGTCAAATAGAACAACAAATTATAAATTTTGGCTCCCTATGCCAACATGGATATAGCATTTTCTTCGACACATGGCATTTTTCTTGGATTTTTCAATCAAGATTTGTTCTGTAATATTGAAGAGATCAATTTGGAGAGGGGGTTTTTTTGGTTCATTTTTATTGTGGTTGTTTGTTTATGTTTTGCTTTTTTTACCCTCTTGGGGAGGATTGAGTTCCCTATTCTTCTTGCTGTTGCTCTAACAGCTTGGTTCTGCCTTCTTTTTTTATAACTTTAAATTATAACTCCTTAGGAAAAAAATGCCATACTTTTCCTTTTCCTATGGGGCTTCTCCTAGTGCTGGATACATTTCAGGTGGTGAGTAAATAATTGTTTGATTGTTTCTAAAGTATGGACTGGGCTCTTTCCTTCCTTCCTTCCTTCCTCCCTTCCTCCCTCCCTCCCTTGCTTACTTCTTTCCTTCCTTCCTTCCTTCCTCCCTTCCTTCTTTCCTTCCTTCCTTCTTTCCTTCCTTCTTTCCTTCTTTTTGAAGGAAAAACACATTATTTTAAAAATTACATAGACATAAATATAAAAATGTATTAAGAACCTACTGCACTGAGGATTATAGTAGGCACAGTTAAAGACACAACTTTTAGATAAGATTTAATTCTACTCTCAGTGAATGGGGATAAGACATTCACTTAGGTGGCACAGTGGATAAATCACTGGGCTTGGAATCAGGAAGACTCATCTTATCAGTTCAAATACAGTCTCAGATACTTACTAGCTGTGTGATCTTGGGCAACTCACTTTAGCTCATCCATCAAATTAAATGGAGAAGGAAGTGGAAAACCCCTCCAATATCTTTGAAAAGGAAAGCCTAAATGTGGTCATGAAGAGTAAAAAATTACTGAAATGTCTCAACAGGGGATAAGACAGCAGGGCATATTATTACATAACATTACTTTAGTCTGTAGGAGACAATAATTTGGGCAGGTTAGGTTACCTGTCTTCAAGTATGTGAAAAGTGATCAGGTATAATAAGGAATAGGTTCTTTCTACTTGGCCAGAGAAGACAACTAAGAGCAATGGGAGAAAATAGGTAGGCAGATTCAGGCTTGTTACCAGTATCAAAAATGTAAAGGGTGAATTCACCACTAATAAAGAGGAAATTAAAAGAATAATTAGAAATTATTTGCCTGACTGTATGCCAATGAATTTGATAATTTTCATGAAATGGGTGAATATTTATAAAAATATAAATTGCTGGGGTGGCTAGGTGGCACTTATTGCTACTGTTGCTCAATATGGTACTAGAAATGTTAGCTTTAGCAATAAGAGAAAAAAAAACGAAGGAATTAAAATAGGCAAAGGAGAAGCTAAGTTATCATTCTTTGCAGATGATACAATGATATACTTGGAGAATCCTGGAGGATCAAGTAAAAAACTGCTTGAAATAATAAACAACTTTTGCAAAGTAGCAGAATAGAATATAAACCCACACCAATCATCAGCATTTATATATATATATATATATATATATATATATAATATATATATATATAAAACAAACCCCAACAGCAAGAGATAGACATAAAAAATCCATTTAAAGTTACTAAAGAAATTATAAAATATTTGGGAGTCTACCTGCCAAAACAAACCCAGGAACTATATGAGCACAATTACAAAACACTTTCCACACAAATAAGGCCAGATCTAAATAACTGGAAATACTTCAATTGCTCATGGGTAGGGCAAGCTAATGTAACAAAAATGACAATTCTAACTAAATTTATTTATTTATTCAGTGCTATGCCAATCAAACTACCAAAAATTATTTTATAGAGCTAGAAAAAATAATAACAAAATTCATGTGGAAGAAAAAAAGAACTAAAATGTCCAGGGAATTAATGAAAACTAATGTTAGGGAACGTGGCCTAGCCACACCAGATCTTAAATTGTATTATAAAGCAGCAATCATCAAAACTACTTGGTACTGTCTAAGAAATACAAGGGTAGATCAGTGGAATAGGTTAGATACACAAGACACAGTAATCAATGGCTATAGCTATCTACTCTTTGACAAACTCAAACACCCCAGATTCTGGAACAAGAACTCATTATTAGAGAAAAACTGCTGGGAACACTGGAACTAAAAAATTGTATGGCAGAAAGTGGATATATACCAACACCTGACATAAACCACAACAAAATCCAGGTGGATATATGACTTAGAAAAAAAAAAAAGGTTGACACTATAAGCAAATCAGGGGAACAAGGAATATTGTTATCTGACAGATTTATTGAGAATAGAGGGATTTATGACCAAACAAGAGATGAAGTATGTTTTGAAATGCAAAAGGGAAAACTTTGATTACATAAAACTGAAAAGTTTTTGTATAAACTAATCCAATGCAAACAAAATTAGGAGGGAAGCAGAAAAATGGAAAAGAATTTTTACAACCAGTGTGTCTGAAAAAGGCGTAATTTCTAAAATATTTAGAAAACTAAGTCAAATTTACAAGAATACAAGTCATTCCCAAATGATAAGTGGTCAAAGGACATGAAAAGGCAATTTCCGAGGAAAAAATTCAATCTCTCTATTGTCATATGAAAAACAAATGCTCTAAATCCCTTTTGATTAGAGAGACACAAATCCAAAAAAATCTGAGGTACCACATCACATCTAACAGATTGGCTAACAGGAAAAATACAGGAAAATGATAAATGTTGGAGAAGATATGGGAAGACTGATTCATTGTTGTTGGAGTTATGAACTGAATCAACCATTCTGGAGAGCAATTTGCAACTATGCCCAAAGAGCTCTATAAATGTGTATGCACTTTTTACCCAGCAGTATTGCTTCTAGGACTGTATCCCAAAGAGATCATAAAATGGGAAAAGGAACCACATGTACAAAATTATGAATAACATTTCTTTTTGTGTTGGTCAAGAACTGGAAATTGAGGGGATGTCCATCAATTGGGGAATGGCTGAAAATGTGGTATTAAATGTAATGTTATGCTATTGTGTTATTAGAAATAATGAACAGGCAGACTTAAGAAAAACCCTGAAAATATGTACATGAACTAATGCTGAGTTAAGTGAGCAAAACCTGGAGAACATTGTACACAGTAAGAGCCACAGTATGGGATGACTGACTTTGATGGACTTAGCACTTCTCAGCAATGCAAGGACCTAAATCAATTCCAAGGGACTTATGGTAGAAAATGCCATTCACATCCAGAGAACTATGGAGTTGGAATGCAGAACAAAGCATATTATTTTTCTTTTTTTGTTGTTCTTTTTTTACTTTCTCATGGTTCCTCCCCTTTGTTATAATTCTTCTATACAACATGAGTAATGTGAAAAAAATATTTCATAGGAATGTGTATGTAGAGCCTATTTCAGAATGCATGCCATCTTGGGGAGGTGACAAAGGAGGCAGGGGGAGAAAATTTAAAAGTTGTGAAAGTGATTGATGAGAACTGAAAATAAATTAATCAACTTTAAAAAAATTTAGGCTTGCTATTAGAACAATCTTCCTAACAATTAGCAATTAAAACAAAGAAATGGACCAAAAAAAAGAGAGGATGGGAGATGAGCTGCTTTGGGGAGTAGTGAATTCTTTATGACTAGAATTTTTAAAATATGAATGACCCTGTAACAATATATTAGGAATTATTTTTTTAGAATAAATTTCCTTCACCATAATTTCTAAATCTAAGATTATATTATTCTTGTATTTGAGATTGCATAAATAGTAACTCAAAAAATTAAAATAAAATGGAAGGAAGAAGGAAGTTTTGGGAGAAGATAAGACATATTCAAAAAATATTAAGTTCAATGTGCCAAAGTATCCATATGGAGCTGGGCATGTGAATCTAGGGCTCAGAATTGAGGTTAGGATCAAAGTAGAGATTTGGCAGTAATCTGTGGAAAGCTGGTGGTAGAAGCCATGGAAATGAATGATAATATAAATGGAGATAGAATTAGGAGAAAATAGAAGAGTACCAAGAGTTAATTTTTTATGGAATATCGGCATTATTAGGTTGGGAAAATTATGAGTAATTGGAAGAGACATTAAAGATGTATTATAAAACAAAAAAGGATTGTAATAGTGTTATGCCTCTGAGGTCAGAGGATGAAAGATCATGAAGATGAGAGAATAAGGTGTGAGAGAATGATGGTCAAAGATATAGATGAGATGTATTATGAAACATTGGACAGTATCTCTGATAAGGGCCTCCTTGTTTTTTAAAAGGCAGCTATTTATTTCCTCCAAAAGAAATGCTAGATATATCTGTCTCATAAACATGTATGACAAAAACAGTTTCAGGAAGCAATAATAATAATAACATAATTACTGTTCCATGATATCATAGTAGGTTCGTTTTTAAAAAATCAAGACAGGACAGGATTTATAGGACTACTAAATACACATTTTATATATCATCCAACCCTACACTGCTCAAATATTTTCCTTTAGGTGCATGTCTTTGGCAATCCAGACCATTCTTTTTTTATTTTAAAGGAGGAAGTGAGGACCACGCTTCCTTCTAGGAATAAATTTTATCTATGTATCTATGTATCTATGTATCTATCTATCTATGTATCTATCTATCTATCTATCTATCTATCTATCTATCTATCTATCTAT
>NW_027186315.1:9880628-9882924 GCF_028583685.1 Petaurus breviceps papuanus
TATCTATCTATCTATCTATCTATCTATCTATCTATCTATCTATCTATCTATATCTTTCTGTCTGTCTGTCTACGTATTTATTATCTTTACTAATTTGTATTTTTACTTTTAGTTTACAAGATTCAGTTCCACAATTCCTTGAGTTTCAAATTTTCTCCCCCTCTCATCCTTATTCCCTCCCCCATGGAAGCATGCAATCAAGTATAGGATCTGCAAATATTCCCACATTAGACATTAATCAGGTTATAAAGAAGTATTGTAATGGATGGAATGGACAATGAGAAAGATGAAATAAAACCAAACAAGGAAAAGAAAGAGACCATGTAGCTTGATTCAATCTATATTCAAGCTGTTCTTTCAAGTTCTTTCTCGTAATGTATTCATCTCTCTCCATCACGAGTCTTTTGGAGTTGTTTTAGAACTCTACATTGCTAAGAAGAATCCAGTCTATCAAAGTTGGTCATCAAACATACATTGTGTCGGTAATTGTGTACAAATTTCTCCTGGTTCTGCTTTTCTCATTCAGCATCAGTTTGTACAAGCCTCTCCATGTAAATATGAAGTCCATCTGCTCCTCATTTCTTATATCACAATAGTATTCCATTACATTCATACACCACAACTTGTTTAGCCATTCCAATATTGATGGGCATCGCCTTAATCTCCAGTTCTTTGCCACCACAAAAAGAGCTGCTATAAATATTTTTATACATATGGGTCTTCCTCTCACTTCTATGATCTCTTTGGGATACAACCCTAGGAGTGATATTGCTGGGTCAAAGGGCATGAAATTATTTATAGTCCTTTGGGCATAGCTGCAGATTGCTCTCCAGAATGGTTGAATCAATTCACAATTCCACCAAAAATGAATTAGGGTTCCAATTTTTCCACATCCTCTCCAGCATTTGTCATTTTCCTGTTTTCTCATCTTAGCCAATCTGAGTTGTAAGATGTGGTACTTCATAGTTGTTTTGATTTGCATTTCTATGATCAATAGTGATTTAGAGCATTTTTTCATATGCTTGAAGATATCTTTAATTTCCTTCTCTGAAAACTGACGGTTCATATCCTTTGACCATTTATCAATTGGGGAATGAGTTATATTCTTATAGCCTTGTCTCAATTATCTGTATATTTTAGAAATGAGTCCTTTATCAAAGACATTGGTTGTAAAAATTCTTTCCCAATTTTCTACTTCCCTCCTAATCTTGGTCATATTGGCTTTGTTTGTACATAAACTTTTCAATTTAATGTAATCAAAATTATCCATTTTGCATTTTATAATGCTCTCTATTTCTTGGTTGGTCATAAAGTCTTCCCCTCTGCATAAATCTGACAGGCAATTTATTCCTTGCTTTCTGAGATTGCTTACAGTATCAGCCTTTATACCTAGATCATGCACCCATTTAGACTTGATTTTGTTAAAAGGCTTTAAATAATGTCTATGCCCAGTTTCTGCCATACTATATTCCAGTTTTCCCAGCAGGTTTTGTCAAATAGTGAGTTCTTAACCCAAAAACTGGGGTTAAAGGCCTCATTTCTAAATATATAGAGAGAACTTAGTCAAATTTAAAAGAATACAAGTTATTGCCCAATAGATAGTCAATGAATATGAACAAGCAGTTTTCAGATGAACAAATTAAAGCTATCTATAGTCATATAAAAAAGCTCTAAATCACAATAGATTAGAGAAATGCAAATCAAAAGAAGTCTAAGATACAACATCACACTTATCAGATTGTCTAAGATGACAAAATAGGAAAACAATAAATGTTGGAGAGAATATAGCCAAACTGGAACACAATACATGAGCATTCTGGAGAGAAAATTGGAACTATGCCCAAGGGGCTATAAAAATGTTCATAACCTTTGGCCCAATAATACCCCTTCTAGGACTGAATCCCAAAGAGATCATACAAATAGGAAAAGTATTTATAGCAGCTCTTTTTGTGGTCACCAAGAACTGGAAATTTAGGAAATGCCCAGCATTTGGTGACTGACTGAACAAGTTGTGATATATGATATTGTTTTATAAGAAATGATGAGCAAAAATACTTTAGAAAAAAACTGGAAAGACTTTACCTGAAACTGAGTGAAGTGAGCAGAACCAGGAGAGCAGTGTACACAGTAACATCCACAATGTGCAATGCCTAACTCTGATAGACTTATCTCTTCTTAGAAATGCAAGAATCAAGGAGAACTTCAAAAAACTCATGATGGAAAATGCTGTCCCAATCTAGAAAATGAACAATTTACTCTCTCTCTCTCTCTCTCTCTCTCTCTCTCTCTCTCTCTC
>NW_027186315.1:9883024-9893680 GCF_028583685.1 Petaurus breviceps papuanus
TCTCTCTCTCTCTCTCTCTCTCTCTCTCTCTCTCTCTCTCTCTTCTTTCTCCTGGTTTATCACATTGGTTCTAATTCTTCTTTACATCATGACTAATGTGAAAACAGGTACAATATGAATGTACATGTAGGGCTATGTCAAATTACTGCCATCTTGGGGTGGGATGAAGGGAAAGATGGGGAGAAAATTTAGAAGTCAAAATCCTATGGAAGTGAATGTTGAAAACTAAAAATAAATTAGTTAATTAAAAATAAAAAATATGACAAATTCAATATATATAGCAATTGGGGTTAAGTAACTTACTCAAGGTTACACGGTCAGTTATTTCTGGGTGGGGTGCTAAGTATCAGAGCCTGGATTAGATCCCCAGGTCATCCCGACACTGGGGCTGGTGCTTTTACTCGCTGAGCCACCTGGCCACCCCTAAGCAATTGGGGTTAAGTAACTTGCTCTAGGTTACACAGCCAGGTGTTTCTGGGTGGGTACTAAGTGCTGAGCCCAGATTTGATCCCCAGGTTAATCCAACACTGAGGCCGGTGCTCTTACTCGTTGTGCTACCTGGCCACCCCACAAGAGGTATATATTGATCTCCTTTGGCTTTACTTTATAGTATCTGGAAGAATGTTTCTGTCTCCCTCAGAAATTGAATTTTAATTGTATCAAAAAATAAATATCAAGGAAAAATAAATGATAAAGTGATTTTTTTTAATGGAGAAATGGGGGCAGCTAGGTGGCACAGCAAATAGAGCACTGGTCCTGGAGTCAGGAGGACCTGAAATCAAATCTGGCATGAGACACTGAACACTTACTAGCCATGTGACTGTGGGCAAGTCACAACCACAATTGCCCTAAATTGCTCCCTCCAAAAAGCAACAAAAATAAATGGAGAAATATAGTAATTTGATGTCTCTGAGGCCAGAAGATGAAAGGAGATAAGAATGAGAGAGTAAGGTAGGCAAGGATGATGGTCAAGAGATCAAGGAATTAGGAGACTGGGCATGAGGGAAAAGTCATATAATTACACAACAAGGATGTAATGAAAGAGAATTATTTCAATAGAGTAAAAAGCATAAAATGACAGAATGACCTTCAAAGTATATAACACTTATTTTAAAACCTACCTCCTAAAATGTGCTAACAACACACAAAAATCAAACATTTTCAAGTAAACTCCAAAGAATAACATTTCTTCTTTGTACTTAAGGAGGATCAATGACATCATGATATTGAGGGCAAGGTACAATGCACTTAACTCTGACTGATCATTTCAATACAAGTTTTCTGAGGGCTCTAACACATCAGGCACAAATAGTGATTTTGAAAATTTTGGGATGGAAATTTCTCTATGGTTTTTCCTCTCACATTTTCTTTGTTCTACTTTTATTGTGCTTTGATCATAGAACACAGTACCTTCTTTGATATGGGCATGTCATACTTGTTGGTCCTATGCCAGAATCTCTCATGCCTCACAATCAATATTAAACTTTTTCAGAGAAACTTTGAGAGTATCTTTGTACTGCTTCTTGTGACCTCTGTGTTTATATTTTTAATGCGCTAATACTGCATAAAATAGTCTTTTATTTAAGCATACATTTGGGATTCAGGCTATTTTTTTTTGTTTTATTTTGTTACTTTGGATTTCCAAAATGTGTCAATATATAAAACTATGTCTTTTATTTTTCTGATATAATCCTGTAGGAATGAAAGTATCACAAAATTTAAATGCTAAATTTAACCAAACTATATTCTAAACTTATGATAATCATCATAGAATTTTGAGGTTATAATAAAATTTGTGTTGAAAAAATTTATTTCAATAGCCATAAATATAAGGGGAAAAACATTATACAAAGGTATATAGAAGACTAATCTTAGTTTGTAAATAACTAAATTATTAGAGAAGTTCCCAAATTTTGAGGAAGAAACTTTGAGAAATCAATCAAAAAGCATTTATTAAATATCTATTACTTACCAGTCAATGAAGATGGAAAAAAAACTATCTGTTTTTCTATCTCCCTATCATCATATATATATAGATATAGATATAGATATAGATATATGTATATATAATCTCATAGCATAGTAGTACTCAAAAGGAACATTTAATCTGTAGGATTTTTTTTCTCATCTCTCCAGCACAAAGGTTATTTAAAATGAATTTTGACACTAAATTGCTCATTTTATTCCTTTTTAATATTTGTGAAAACATACACAGTAAAATGTCATGAAATAAGATAATAACATGTATGAATGCATTTGATTATCTTATTCAGTAACAGTTAAATCAACTAAATTCTCATAGGATGATGACATTGCATCAATACTTATAGAGAGAGACCGAAGACCTCAAGGTCTAATTTTTACTCTATTAAAGCCTTCATATTCTGGCAATTTATTTCAGAATCTTGTATTTATATTATACCTCTAATTGTTCTTGGGACTATGTCTAAAATAATGAATGCCATTCAAATGATATTTAAGTTCAAAACTGTGAGACAGATTTCTTCCCTGTCTTTCCCCTCCATTTGAAGATTGTAATTTCAAATCCATCGTTTTAAAATAAATTTACAGAAATTAAGCAGGCATACTTAACCATTGTCTCAATATATTCAAGTTATGTTGAGCAAAGGATGTTAAAGAACTAGAGTCCATAGTACAACTCTTCTGTTGGAGGAAATTGTGTTCTACTCCACTTACCATTTAATTTCTAAAGGAATGATCGTTTTTTTTAAATCTTCCCTCAGTCAAATGTTCATAGGGGAAAAAAGAAGCACTATTTAGAAAATATGGTTTTTACTTCCATCTGCTTTGTTCTTAAAGAAATAAGTGGAAAATGCATCCACTGCAATATCTATCTGCTTAAAAATCAAATAAACAACACATGGAAACTCCCTGTCACTTATATGTTTTGATGCTTCCCTCATGTAAATCCTTCTTTTCTAATGATGTCTCCTATCCTATTTCAAATCCAATTTCAGTTGTTAAAAAAAGCAAAACTATTACTCCAAAATGAAAACTATATTCATTCTTGTTACAAAAATACAGCTTGAACAAGAAATGGTTGTACTAGCATATGCAAAGAAAGCTATTTTGAAGCCACGTGATTTCCCTGATTGCTCATTCTCTTCAGGAATACTGAATTATCCTCACGTCACTTCAGTGAAAGAATCGAGTATTGAATCTGTTTACATCTGCTTCAAGACCATGTAATCAACAAGGAAGTTTAAAATACTATTTTCATTATTATACTCCATTTACATTTTGAGCATTCAGCAAAACCTTTATTCATGGAACACAAAAAGACATGAAGTGTGCACTGCTTGTGTTGTCTGGCTAGATATCTTTCCTCTCCAAAAATAGTAATTAAAATTGTGTTTTGGAGGCTGTGAGGAAGTATCATATGATGTTGCTTAGTTTTCTTAAGAATCATTTGTAGTATTTTATACTAAGCCTCCTAATTCTCCCTTCATCAGATAATCTTGTTCTATACAATGCATTGTCATGGATTCTAGAATCAGAGTGAAAAAAAAAAAGAAATATGTCATTCCTAACCCAAAGAGACCAAGAGAATGGAAAATCAGATTCAACAGCAGACTATCAGAGATGTAACTTACCTTAGAGAACAAGTATCAGAAGGATGCCATGGTTTTGAATGGTTTTCCTACGTATTGTAATCCATCCATTCCTTTTCCTAATTTCTTTTTGCAATAAGAACTAACATAGTCTTCAAATGAGATGGCCACAAACACATTTCCTGGCTTTAAAGCCATGTATTTGTGACCATTTTTCCATTATAACATTATTAAGCATTATAGGACACTGATGTGCCTCATGGGGAAAAGAACAACTAAAGGATTAATCATTGTTTATAGAGTTCTTATATTTTTGAAATAGAGGCGAGTTACAAATGTGTGTGTGTTTTAATTACTATTATTAGATTTTTTTTCTAATACCAAAGGTGCAATATTCCTACATAAAAGCAAAAATCTAAACCAGTGGACTTCATGCTAGTCATGGAAATAAATATTCAGATGCATGGGAAATACTGCTAGTGAAAGGCTGGAATTGGAAGATTGATTTTGTGAAGCAAGAGGAAGTTTCATCATATAATATTGTTTCACATTGATTTTCTCTATTGAGAAATGTGAAAAAGAAAGATACCTTTTTCTTTTGCTGTCACTGAGTCTCAAAACCTTTCCCCTTCTTTTGGGGTCATTTGCAGTGTGGTACCAAATAACCTTATCAAAGGGTACAGAAAGAAAAAGAAGTGGAAAAAAGACCAATATTTTCCCAATTACCTTGAAAATTTATAAGGAGTGTTTAAATCAGAGGTTAAATAAATGTTGTTGGATTGATGTCAGGGCAGTCAGTATGTTGGCAGCATTGGCTGGGTGCTAGGCATTTGTAAGGAAGAAGTAAATATCAGAGGTCAACTCAGATACCTTTGGTGTCACTCATCATTTAGAAAACAGTGATAGCAAATCTAGGTCTTCTTCCTTATGACCACCAATTTCGTTATTATTTTATTGTGGTTTCTGATATCTGTTGGTACCTTCTGCATACAAGACCTAGGAAATGCTGTGGGGAGAAAAGTACTGAATTTGGAGTCAGAGGGACTGAATATTTTCATATGGTTATAAAGTGTTGCATACATTCATGGATTTGTGCATGCTTTTTGGTAACTTCCATGAGTTTCTTTTGTTTTTATGGTTGGCAATTAACCATTAAATAGGATGCATCAATTCAGTTATAGACTTGAATAAAATATAGTTTATCCATGTGTTATACATCATTATATGTTGAAGTCACCAATAAACTTATGATGTTTCTATTTTCCCCAAACCACTAAGTATAAGAACAAAATGTTACCTATAAGTAGCAATTGGGTTACAAAAGAAGCAATGGGTCACCTATTTAAACTTCAAGGAGCCAAGGGGCAGAGTAAGCAGTAAGTCCCTCTCACCCTCCCTTGTTGATCTTGAAAAGCCCAGAGAATATTTCTATAGGAAAATCTTGGAATAGTGGATTCAGGAGAAATACAGTTACAGTAGTCTTTTAGCTCAGAATGTTAGAGGGATGAACAGAGAAGGCCCCTCTTACTGTGGCTGAAGGAAACCAGTACAGGATGGGATGCATCCCAGCAAGCCACTATCAAGCCCCACCTCAGCAGACCAGCAAGAGATCCTGAGAAACAAGATGGAGGAGCAAGCAAGAGCCAAGGCAAGGCATACATCTGCCACTGTCACCAGCTCCATCTAATCACCAAATAAACTACCAGACCACTATAACATTCATCTGCCAGCACCTGAAGCCCCAGCACATAAAACCAGTAACCAGTGCTCTAGCTCACAGCACAGGAAGTGAGGTAGAGAAATACCTTGGTGATAGGGAACATCAAAACACAAATTCAGGAGAGGTCCACATGTTCAATATACCCACATCCAAAATCTCAAAGGGGAACATGAACTGTTCTCAAGCCCCAAAAGCCCTCTGGGAAGAACTCAAGGATTTCAAAAGTCAAATAAGAGAGGTAGAAGAAAAATTGAGCAATTAATTTTAAAATACAGTTGATAAAATAGAAAAAAAGCATACTAAAGTAAAAAAAAACTCTTTAAAGAATAGAATTGATTAAATGTAAAAGGAGTTACAAAATCTATATGAAAACAATTTGTTAAAAAATTAGAATTGGGCAAGTGGAAGCTAATAATTCTATGAGACATCAAGAGTCATTCAAACAAAATCCAAAGAATGAAAAAATAGGAGAAAAAATAAAATACCTGCTGTAAAAACAACTGATCTGCAAAATAGATACAGGAATGATAATTTAAGAATTGCTATTCTGCCTGAGAACAATGATGAAAAAAGAGCCTAGACCATATATTTCAAGAAATCATCAAGGAAAACTGTCCTGAGTTCCTAGAACAAAAGATAAAATAGTCATCAAAAGAATCTATTGATCACCTCCTGCAAAAGGTCACAAATTGAAAATGCCAAGGAATGTTGTAGACAAATTCCAAAATTATCAGATCAAGGAGAAAATACTTCAAGCAGTCAGAAGAAACAATTCAAATATCATGGAACCACAGTTAGGATTACACAGGATCTTGCAGATTCTCCATTAAAAGATTAAAATCTTTGTAATATGATATTCCATAGGTCAAAAGAGTTTGGATTACAACCAATGATCAACTACTCAGAGAAATTGTAGGTAATCTTTCAGGGGAGGAGACGGACATTCAGTGAAATAGGAGGCTTTCCAACTTTTCTGATGAAAAGAACAGAGCTCAATGGAAAATTTGATCTTCAAATACAAGACACAAGAAAGGTATAAAAAGGTTAACATGAAAGCGGAAAAAAACATGTTATTCAATAAGGACAAACAGTTTACATCCTTCATGGGAAGATGATGCTTACAACTCTTGAGAAATGTATCTTTATTACATCATATAGAGGGGAAATACATAGATAGAGGGGGTGGCTTTACACTGATTTTGATGTTATGTTAGAAAACCTAATTAAGTATCAAAACATAATTATAATGGGAGGAGAGAATAGGAGCAGGCTGAAAAGTGTAGATTACATCACATGAAGAGGCACTAAGACATATTCAAGTAGAGGGAAAGAAGGGAGGGAGATGAGATTGTTTGAACTTTACTCCCATTGCATTTGACTCAAGGAGGGAATAATATACTCAGGTATAAAAATGAACCTTGTCCTATATGCAGGGGAAAGGGAAAAGAGAAAAAAAAACAGGGAGGGGGCTAATAGAAGGAAGGACAGATTGAGAAAGGTGATATTCTAAAGCAAAATTCTAATGAGGAGGGAAAGGGAGAAAAAAGAAGAAAAATGTGTAGTGGGGGAAGGGTACTGATAGGATGGAGAGAAAAACACAAATAATAATCATAATTGTGAATATGAGTGGGATGAATTATCCCATAAAACAGAATTGGATAGCAGAATGGATTAAAAATCATAATCCTACAATATGTTGTTTATAAGAAACACAACTGAAAGAGAGGGATACACACAGAGTAAAGGTAAAAGGCTATAGTAGAATATATTATGCTTCAGCTAAGGCAAAAAAGCAGGGGTAGCAATCATAATCTCAGACAAAGAAAACACAAAAATTGACATAATTAAAAGACATAAAGGAAAATAAATCCTGCTAAAAGGCACAATAGACCATGAAGCATATCATTAATAAATGCATATGAACCAAGTGTTATAGCATCCAAATTCTTAGAGGAAAAATTAGGAAGTTGTATGAAGAAATTGATAGTAAATCTATGCTAGTGTTGTACCTCAAACCCACCCCCCTGCCCCAAAAGCATAAATCAAACCACAAAAGAAAAAAGGCAGTTAAGGAGAATAGAATTTTAGAAAAATTAGGTATAGTAGAACAGTGGAGGAAATTTAATGTGGATAGAAAGGAATACACCTTTTTATTGGTGTTTCATGTCACTTACAAAAAAAAAAAGTGACCATATATTAGGGCATAAAACCTCATATTCCATTGCAGGAAGACAGAGATTTTAAATGAATCCTTCTCAGATCATGATGCAATAAAATTATGCATAATAAAAGTCATGGCAAGATAGATTAAAAATCAATTTGAAACTAAATAATTGAATCATAATAAATGAGTGGGTCAAACAGCAAATCATAGAAACAATTAATAACTTAACCCAAGAGAAAAACAAATAGGAGAAAACATACCAAAACTTATGGCATGCAGCAAAAGGAGCTCTTAGGAGAAGTTTTATATCTCTAAAAGCTTACATGAGTAAAATAGAGATAGGAGATCAAATTAATTGGGCATGCAAAAAAAAAGTTAGAAAAAGTACAAATTGAAAATCCCCAATTAAATAAGAAATAATGTAAGCCGAAAGACAGATTAATAAAATTGAAATCAAGAAAAAAATTGAACTAATAAATAAAACTAAGCTTCTAGTTTTATGAAAAAAAATGAAATAATAATTTTGTTGATTTGATTTTTTTAAAAGAAAAAATCAAATTGCCAGTATCAAAAATGAAAAGGGATAATTCACCACCAATGAATAGGAAGTTACAAAAAAGTAATTAGGAACTCTTTTGCCCAGCTGGATGCCCATTAACTTGACAAGCTTAGTGTAGCAGCAAGCACCCTAAGCGTCCCCAGGGTTGATGCCACCACAGGTTCTTGAATCTGCTTTGATAAAGGAGAGCAACTCAAAATGGGTTAACAAGCTTACTTTAATCAGTCAGATTTGTATCGTTTACCTAGTTCAGGGGAAAAAGGTCAGCACCCCGAACTTCAGATATACAGACAGAATTATCAAGACAGAAACAGATCAAGTAGACAGATTTCCAAACTGTCCAACCATTACATCCATACCAAACAACATCTGGGTTTTTCAAAGCAAGGGGGGGGGGGCTCTCAACAACGGCTTCCCAGAATCCAGATGAAATCACAGAACACTTCTCAACGTGAGCCCCAAAACAAAGCTACACATCAGGTCTTATATAGCCTTCTCCTGGCTCAGAGAATGTAACAACCTTTTGGACTCACTGGCCAATCAAGAAGTATCTACTGAAAAATAAGCCTCCCACCCCAGGCTCCAGGTGCACTTTAGCCTAGGGGCAGGGAAGATCTTACAAATTTACATTCCCATTACACTTAGTGAAGTGGATATTTTTAAAAATATATAATTTTTCCGGATTAATAGAAGAACAAGTATAATACTTAAATTATCCCATCCCAGGAAATGAAATTAAATAAGCCATCAATGAATCCCCTAGGAGGAAAATTTCCAGGGCGATATGAATTTACAAGCAAATTATATCAAACATTAAAGAAAAAAAATAGTTCCAACATTATATACACTTATTGGGGACAATAGGTGAAGAAGGATTCCTATCGAATTCTTTTTATGATACAAATATGGTACTGATACCTAAACCAGGAAGAGTTAAAACAGAGAAAGTACATTCCCCTAATGAATATAGATGCAAAAACTTTAAATTAAATGTTTGGAAAATGATTACAGCAACTTATCATGAAAATAAACTATGATCAGGAAAGATTTATTTCAGGAATGAAGGGCAGGTTCAATATTAGGAAAACTATCAGCATTATTCATTGTATCAACGATGAAAAAGTAGAAACCATATGATTATCTCATTAGATGCAGAAAAAGCTTTTGATGAAATACATCACCCATTCCTATTAATAACACTAGAGAGGAGAGGATTCTGGGAAGATGGCAGAGTAGGTCAGTAAATTTCAAGCTCTCAAGATCTTCCCCCACAAAAGAGTTAAAATAGTGCCTTAGGGTGAACAAAGTGTGAGTGGAGATAAACAAGAAGAGGGGCATAACAGAGGTCCTCTTGGGACAATTTGAGAAGATCTGAAAGAAAAATACCAGGACTAGGTTTGGTCCCTATGAAGAGTAAACATCTTCAGGCTGGGTTATATTTTAAAAGCGAGCTGCTAGCCTCTTAAACAACAAGCAGCGAGCCCTGGGGTTAGTTGGTTTGAGAAGCTGCCTCAGCCTCAGCCAACAGAACTTTTTCCCCTGGGAGAGTGAAGGGAGTTGGGCATTTAAACCTGGGAAGATAGAGGGAAACTCTGATTACAAGGAATGGCAGATCCAGCAGTGTTGAGAAGAATAACAGGGGCAAGAAGAAAGCAGAATATACCCACTTATTGAGTGCAAAAGCAGTGGGGCAGAAAGCTCTGGTCATGGGCACTTACAGGAGGCTGGACGTTTGGCTTTTGTTTCAGGCTAAAGGGAAGAACTGAAGATCCGGGGCAAGAAGCACCATTCACCATACCCAAGGGTTACAAGTGACTACAAAAACTTAACCTACCAACACACACACACACACACACACACACACACACACACACACAAATGCACAGGCAAAGGAAAAAGAATCCTGCTGTAGAAACCTACTATGAGAATACAGATGACTGGGGTTCATCTTCATAGAAAGAAATTAAAGTAAATAAACCCCCAAAGAGTAATGTTAAATGGTCACTAATCCAAAAAGAATTTATAGAAGACCTTAAAAAAGACTTTGGAGGGGCGGGTAGGTGGTAGAGTGAATAGAGCATCAGCCCTAGAGTCAGAAGGACCTGAGTTCAAATCTGGCCTCAGACACTTACCACACATACCAAAAAAAAACCAAAACAAAACAAACAAACAAACAAAAAAACTAGCTGTGTGACCTTGGAAAGTCACTTAAACCCAATTGCCCTACCTTCCCCCCCCAAAAAAGCAAAAAACAAAACAAAACAAAACAAAAAAAGACTTTGAAACTCAAATGACAGTGGTGGAGTAAAAAGTAAAAAAATAAAATAAGAATAACCCAAGAAAAACAGGAAGAATATGAAAGGAAAGTCAAACAATTAGAAAAGGAGATTCAGAATCTTTTTTTTTAATATTACTTTTAAAAATATATTTTATTTTATTTTTAAATTAAAATTTATGCTTATTTTTTTAGTTTATATCATTCATTTCCACAAGATTTTGAGTTACAAATTTTCTCCCCATGTTTTCCCTACCCACCACCCTAAAACTGCAATCCCACTGTATACCCCTGCCCCAATCTGCTCTCTCTTATATCATCATTCTCTCCTCCAAATTTCCAGTAGGGCAAAATGGATCTCCATAC
>NW_027186315.1:9894080-9908007 GCF_028583685.1 Petaurus breviceps papuanus
ATATATATATATATATTTCCTTCAACTATTCTCATACTGAGAAAAGTTACAGAAGCTACAATTATTGTTTATTCATGTAGGAATGTAAATAGTTCAACTTTCATAAGTTACTTATGATTACTTTTCCTGTTTACCTTCTCATGTTTCTCTTGCTTCTTGTATTTGAATGTCAAATTTTCTATTCAACTCTGTTTTTTTTTCATCAAGAATGCCTGAAAGTCCTTTATTCCATTGAATGACCATATTTTCCCCTGAAACATGATACTCAGTTTTGCTGGGCAGGTGATGTTGGTGTTAATCCAAGCCCTTTGACCTCCATAATGTCATATCCCAAGCCCTTCAGTCCCTCAGTGCAGAAGCTGCCCAATTCTGTGTTATTTTGATTGTGTTTCAACAATATACAAATTGTTTCTTTTGGCTGCATATGATATTTTCTCCTTGATTTGGGAACTTTGTAACCTGGCTATAACATTGCTAGGAGTTTTCTTTTTGGGATCTTTTTTCAGGAGGTGATTGATGGATTTTTTCAGCCAGGAGCTGTGAAACTGTCATGCAGTGGCAGCCACCATGTCTCAGCTGCTTCTCCCTCCAGGGGCAGAGGCCGGACTGCACTCCCAGGCACCCTGTTCCTAAAGTCCACAGTGACCTCTCACTTTGTCTTTGGAATTTCTGGGTTGATAATTATGGAGACCAGACCCAGCTGCTGGTGATATACTCTTCCAAAGCCCACCCCTGCTGTGGCTATCCAGGGGCCACCTTGGGGCTAAAATCACAGGGTCATGCAGCTCTGGGCCATCCTCCCAGAGTGCTGTGATGACACTTCCTGGCAGCCTGCCAGGCTGCCTTCAGTGGGAGATTTGTTTTTCTCTGTCACTTTGTGGGTTTTGCTGCAGTAAAGTTTGTTTAGAGTCATTTTTATAGGTATTTGAGGTGGTTATGGGGGGATGGCATTTTCCTGCTTCTATACCACCATTTTGGCTCCTGAGATTCAGAATCTTAAGGAAAAAAATGACACCTTGAAAATTGGAATAGGGCAAAGTGAAGCCAGTGAATTATAAGAGATCAGGAAATGATTAAAGAAAATATGAATAATGAAAAATAGAAGAGAAAATGAAACATAAGAAAAATAACAGATTTGGAAAATAGATCAGGAAGAAAAAATATAAAAATAATTGGAATAAATTAAAGTTACTATCAAAAAAAGATTCTTGATACAATAATACAATAAATAATTAAAGAAAATTGTCCTGAAGCATTAGAACGGGGGAGGGGGGGCAGAAATAGAAAAAGAATTCATCCATCCCATTTAAAAGAGATCTTATGAGGAAAACTCATCAGAAGATAGTAGTAAAACTCAAAATCCCCAGTTCAAGGAAAAATTATTAAAAGCATCAAGATTAAAACAATTTAAATAACATGGTGTCCTTATGGATTACTTATAATCAGTCTTTGTTATGTACCACATATTTATTTTTTTCTTGGTAGGTTGAATTGTCTAATTATTTCAGGGTATTTTTTTTGCCAAAATTTTATTTTAGACTGAAATTCCAGAACACAGATACAGAATAAAAAAAGAAACAAAAATATATCATAAACTTAAATTTTGAAACTTAAATACAAAATAGGTAAATAGGCTATAGAAGTGTGTTTAGAATTATGGGAATGTTAGAATAGGGGATGAATTCTTGGGGGGGGTAGGCAAGTCACAGGAGGGCAAGGAACTGGGTAGAAGTAAAGGAGGCAGGATGGATAGGAAACAAGAGATATACATATACATAAAAACAAAGATCAGGAGTAGAATAGGTTCCAGAATGTATATGTCTCAACAGGTATGTATATGTGTATGTATAGCTATAAAGAAACATATCTCACCTTTATTGTGACCTTCTGGGAGGTTTGGAGGAGGGGAAAAAAGAACAAAGCAAAAAAAATGCACAGCAGAGAACAAAAGAAAATTCACAAGAAAGCAAAGATGGACAATTCTCAACAAAATGAGTATTATTTATCATATAGGATTTCTTGAAATGAAAATTTATAATTTCATATTTCGAATCCTCTCATGTTCTGCTATGAACATAACATGCTTTTATTTCTTTTAAATTTCAATTTATGTTCCAATATTTAAGTTTATTATATTTTTTGTTCCTTTTTTTATTCTCTATTTGTGTTCTAGCTTTTGAGTCTAAAATAAAATTGGGGAAAAAAACACTAGAGCATAGGAATAAATGGAGCCTTCCTTGAAAGGCTAAGTAGAATCTAACTAACTAAAAGCATCAGAAAGTATTATATGTAATGCAGATAAGCTAGAAGCATTTCCAATAATATCAGGGGTGAAACAAGTATGTCCATTATTACCCCATTATTCAGTATGGTACTAGAAACACTAGCTTTAGCAATTAGAGAAGAAAAAGAAATTGAAGTAATTAGAATAGGCAAAGAAGGAACAAAATTATCACTCTGAAGATGATATGATGATATACTTGGAGAATAAAGTTAACAAAAACTAGTTAAATAATAAGTAACATATGCAGAGTTGCAGGATACAAAATAAACCCACATACTCCTCAGCAATTCTATGTATTACTAACAAAACCAAACAGCAAGAGTAATAAAGAAAATTCCATTTTAAGTTACTGTAGCCATTATAAAATATTTGGGAATCTACTTGCTCAAACAAATCCAGGAACTCTATGAATACAATTACAAAGCACTTTTCACATAAATAATGTCAGATCTAAATAATTGGGGAAAAATCTCTTGCTTGTGGGTAGTCAAAGGTAATGTAATAAAAATGACAATTCTACTTAAATCAATTTACTTATTCAGTGCCATACCAATCAAACTATCAAACATTATTCTATAGAGCTGGAAAAAATGAGAATACAATTTATTTGGAAGAATAAAAGGTCCAGAATATTATAGAGCTGGAAAAAATATACAGCTGGAAAAAATGAATTATAAAAAAGGAAAAACTATAGGAAAAACTATAAGGAAAAACTATAGAGCTGGAAAAAATGAGAACACAATTTATCTGGAAGAATAAAAGATCCAGAATATTAAATATTAAAGGAATTAATGAGTAGAAATGCTAGGAAAGGTGACCAAGCCAAAGCAGAAATCATCAAACTTACTTAATACTGTCTAAAAAATAGAGAAGTAGAACAGTGGAATAAGTAAGGAACACAAGACACAGTAGTCAATGGTTATAGTAATCTACTGTTTGATAAACCCAGAGATTTCAGCATTTGGGATATGAACTCAATATAAAAAACTGCTAAGAAAACTGGAAAATAGTATGGAAGAAAATTGGCATAGACCAGAATTTTAAAACAAATGCCAAAATAAACTCAAATTAGGTACATAATAGAGACAGAAAGGGTGATACTATAAGCAAACCAGGAGAGCAAGAAATAGCTTACCTATCAGATTTATGGATAATGGAAGAATTTATGATACAAAAGAGATAGATAATATTATGAAATGAAAAAGAAAATATCAATTACATTAAATTAATAAAGTTTTGTACAAACAAAACCAAATACAACCAAGATTAGGAGGGAAACAGAAAACTGGGAAATAATTTTTTACAGCCAATGTGTCTGATAAAGGCCTCATTTCTAATATGTATAAAGAACTGAGTCAAATTTATAAGAATTCAAGTCATTCCCCAATTGATAAATGGTTAAGGGATATGAACAGGCAGGTTTCAGAGGAAGAAATTAAAGCTATCTACAGTCATATGAAAAAAAAATGCTCTAAATCACTATTGATCAGAAAAATGCAAATCAAAACAACTCTTAGGTACCACATCATACTTGTCAGATTGACTAACATGACAAAACAAGAAATTTATAAATGCTGGAGAAGATGTGGGAAAATTAGAACACTAACTCCTTTTTGGTGGAGTTTTGAACTCACCCAACCATTCAGGAGACCAATTTGGATTTATGCCAAAGGCATATATAAATGTGCATGCCTTTTGACCCAGGGATACCATTTCTAGGGCTGTATCCCAAAGAGATCATAGCAATGGAAGAAGGACCTGCATATGCAAAAATATTAGTAGTAGCTCTTTTTGTCTTGGGCAAGAATTAGAAATCGAAGGAATGCCCATTAATTGATGAATGGCTGCAGAAGTTGTGTCATATGAATGTAATGGAATACTACTGTGCTATAAGACATGTTGAACAGGCCACCAGAAAAACCTGGAAAGACTTATTTAAATGGATGCTAAATGAGAGAACAGAACAATTAGTTCTACACATTTACAGTCATATTGTGCAATGACTAACTTTGATAAACTTATCTCTTCTCAGCAATGCAAGGTTCTAGGAAACTCTAAATTGCTCATGATAGAAAATTCTATTCACACCAAGAGAAAGAATTATGGAATCTGAATGCAGAAGTAAACACACTATTTGTTCTCTTTCTTTTTGTTTTGTTTTGTTTCTTCCTTCTTGTGGTTCAATCCATTGGTTATAATTCTTCTTTAAAACATGAATAATGTAAAAATATATTTAATATGAATGTATTTGTAGAGTCTATATCAGATTGCATACAGTCTTGGGGAGGGCTGGTGAAGGTAGGGCGATATTTTTTTTAAGTTTCTTTATTTTTTTTTTATTTTTAATTTTCAACATTCACTTCCATAAGTTTTAAATTTTCTCTCTGTTCCCTTCTTACTTCTTCCCCAAGATGGCACTCCATCCAATATAAGCTCTACACATGCATTCCCATTGAATACACTTTTACATTAGTTTTGTTGTATAGTAAAACCTGAAAAAATAAGAGGAACCCCAAGAAAGAAAAAAAATAAAACTAAACCAAATCCCCCCAAAAAGTCTCCACTCTTCATTTAAGACTCCATAGACATTTCTCTGGATGTGATGTCATTTTCCATCATGAGTCCTTTTAATTGTTTCAGGTCCATGGACTGCTGAGAAAGACTAGATCTATCAAAGTCAATTATAATACATTGTGATGGTTACTGTGTACAGTGTTCTCCTGGTTCTGCTCATTTTATCCCACATCAGTTCATATAAGTCTTTCCAGGTTTTTCTGACATCTGCCTGTTCATCATTATTCATAGCACAATAGTATTCCTTTACATTCATATACCACAACTTTTTCAGGTATTCCCCAATTGATGGGCATGAGGGGGAGAATATTAAAATTCAAAAGCTTGTGGAACTGAATGTTGTAAACTAAAAATATATAAATTAATTAAAAATAAGTACTGATAATAGTATTTGTTTAATGTTTCAAGGTCTGCACAGTGATTTATATTTGAGCCTCACAATTACCATGTAAAGCAAGTATCAGTATCCAGATTTTATCATCAAGAAAAATGAAACTCCAAGAATATAAAAGCCTTAATGATTGTCACATAGCAAGTGAATCAGTGGAGGGGGGTAGGGGGAAGGGTCAAACTTATTTCTTTCCTGAGTTCTGAA
Source organism: Petaurus breviceps papuanus (assembly GCF_028583685.1). NCBI lineage: Eukaryota > Metazoa > Chordata > Mammalia > Diprotodontia > Petauridae > Petaurus > Petaurus breviceps. Next base: position 9,899,534 of record NW_027186315.1, read on the forward strand.
TCAGAACATTTTATTCCTATATACTCTAAGAGGTAGATTTGATAATAAATATTATTTCTATTTTATCAGAGAAGACTCTGGGATTTAGGAAGGTACATGTGTATAGGTTGTTGTGGGGAATTTTATTCACTGTCAGATAGTTTCTAAGTGTGCAAATCTGGATTTGAGCTTGGATAGTTTCAATTCTCTCAAGTTAGCTATCTAGTTTGAAAAGATTTTTATGAATATGGACTATATCCATTCCTTATAGCTCCTTGGATCAACTACATTCATCTTCAAGATATCAAAATCATAAATGATCCTTTTGATGCAAATGGAGGGGAAAAACACTGCAGGAGACAGGGAATACACAGAATAGTTTATAAAGAAACTCAGGTTAAAAAAAGGAAATAATTTTCTCTAAACTAGAGAATTATTTGCCTAAACCTTTAAAGCAGAATCTTACTGGGTCATAATTTTTATATATTACCAAAGTGATAAACCATTTGGTAACCCATGATATCTAATATCCAATTACCAATCTGGTTACTAGATAGATAACTCAGGTTAACATAAAAGAGAATGAATGTACTTACAGACTTATAAGGGTATTTTTAAATACATGTAAAAATGACTGTAAACAAACTTTAGAGCAACAGAAACAACAAAGTGACAGAGAGACACAAATCTCTCACTGAAGGCAGCTCAGCAGGCCAACAGGAAGGGCCTATTGCATGAAGCTGGGAGACAAGCACAGTCTGGCAAAAGCCATGGTGTTCCAGCCCCAGGGGAGTCCTGACCAGTGGCTTTTGGAGAAGACTTCAGGAGAGTGAATCATCAGTGTCTATTGTGGTCTCCAAACTTCTCAACCAATGAACACCAAAGACAAAGTAAAAGGTCAGTGAGGAACTCTGGTGGAATGGTTTGGCCCCTATACCCAGGGAAAGAAGCAGCCTGAGGTGCTGTGGCTCTGCAGCTACTGCTGTGTGGCTGCTGCCAGAGCTCCTGGCCTGCAGATTGTAGGGGGACCAGGTGACAATTCAGAGGGTAAAATAGGGTCATCCAATGAAACAGAATTTTCAAGCATTCTTTTTTTGTTTTTGTTTTTTTTCCAAATGCTTTATTAACTTCTGATTTACAGAATTTCTGCCAGATTTTGAGTTATAAATTTTCTCCCCGTTTTTCCCCTACCCACTCTGCCAAAATAGCAGTCCCACAGGATATCCCCTCCTCCAATCTGCTGTCTCCCATACCCCTTTTGACGTTTCCAGTGGATCTCTATGCCCCAGTGCCTGTATATCTTATTTCCAAATTACATGTAAAATAGTACTAATAATAGTATTTATATATATATATATATATATATTTGAATATTTGATTTTAAAACTTTAAATTCCAGATTCATTCCCTTCCTCCCTTGTCATCCACCCTTACTGGGAAGATAAGCATTTAATTATAGGTTGTACATGTGTAGCTGATGCAAAACCATAACATAGTAGATATATTGTAAAAGACTGACTATATTTCCCTGCCCCCTATCCCACCACCCACTTGTTCTATTCTCTGCTTTGATCCTGTCCCTTTTCAAAAGTGGGTGCTTCCAAATTTGCTCCCCACCAGCCTGCCCTCCCTTCCATCATACCCCCTCTCATCCCCTTCCCCCACACTCTCCTGGAGGGAGAGATATCCCATTCAGTGTGTATTTCATTCCCTCTTCAGGACAAATTCAATGGGAACAAGGTTGACCCATTCCCTTTTGCCTTCCTATTCTTCCCCTTCATTGTAACCATTTTCCCTTGCCTCTACTATATGAGATAGTTTACCCCATTCTGTCTCTCCCCATCTTCTCTCATTATATTCCTCTCTAATATCTTATTTCACCTTTTAAGTATCATCCCTTCCTGTTAAATTGGTCCTGTGCCCTCTATCTACGTATACCTGTAAACATATTTATATATACATATTCATATATGTATTCAAATGCCCATATACCCTCATATATATATACATATATATGTATATATATATACATATATATGTATATATATATATATATATATTTCTATTCCCTTCAACTACTGAGAAAAGTTTCATCAGGTACAATTATTGTTTTTCCATGTAGGAATATTAATAGTTCAACTTTGATAAGTTCCTTATGATTTCTTTTCTCTGTTTACCTTCTCATGCTTCTCTTGCTTCTTGTATCAGAATGTCAAATTGTCTATTCAACTCTGGTTTTTTCAGCAAGAATGCTGGAAAGTCCTCTATTCCACTAAATGACCATATTTTCCCCTGAAACATGATACTCAGTTTTGCTGGGTAGGTGACTCTTGGTTTTAATCCCAGGTCCATTGTCCTCCGGAATATCATATTCTAAGTCCTTCTATACCTCAGTTTAGAAGCTTCCAGATCCTGGGTTGTCCTGATTGTGTTTCCACAATGTTCAAATTATTTCTTCCTGGCTTCTTGTAATATTCTCTCCTTAATCTGGGAATTCTGGAACCTGGCTATAATATTCCTAGGAGTATTCTTTTGGGGATCTTTTTCAGCAGGTGATCGGTGGATTCTTTCAACCTCTATTTTGCCCTCTGGTTCTAAAATATCAGAGCAGTTTTCTTTGAGACCTTCCTGGAGGATGATTTCTAGGTTCTTATTTTGTTCATGGCTTTCAGGTAGTCCAATACATTTGAAATTATCTCTCCTGGATCTATTTTCCAGGTCAGTGGTTTTTCCCAAGAGATATTTCACATTGCCTTCTATTCTTTCATTTGTTTGGATCTGTTTAACATCATCTTGATTTCTCATAAAGTCACTAGCTTCCATTTGTTCCAATCTAATTCTGAAGCAATGATTCTCCTGTTTGAGCTTTTGAGATTCTTTTTCCATCTGGCAAATTCAGGTTTTAAGGCATTCTTCTCCTCATTTCCTTTTTGAGCCTCTTTTGCCATTTGAGGCAGTCAATTTTTTAAGGCATTATTTTCCTCAGTCAGGCTGTTGACTCTCATTTCGTAATTTTTTTTGCATTGTTCTCATTTGTTTTCCCAATTTTCCTCCACTTCTCTTATCTGCTTCATAAGGTCCTCTATAGCCTGTAACCAGCTTGTATTTTCCTTTGAAGCTTTTGGTGCAGTAGTTCTGACTTCACTGTCTTCCTCCTGTTCCATGCTTTGCTCCTTTTTGTCCCCAAAATAGGATTCTAATGTTGGAATCTTCTGTCTGTGTTGTTTCCTTTGCCTGGTCATGTCCCCCTCAGTCACTTGACCCCTGGGCTTTTTGCCACAGTAGAACTCTGCCACCAGATGGGGGAGCTTTCATCCCAAATTCTGGGGTTTTCTCAGCTGCCAGAGGTATTAGATGGGTGCCCTGTCTGAGGTCTCCACATGCTCTGGAAACCTGGACACCCCAGGATTGCCACCCTAGACTGCAATCCAGATCCAAAAGTTAAAGCAAGAGCGATTACCCCTCAGACTGGTGCTTGGTCCCCTTAAACTCTGCAGGCCAGCAGCTGAAGCTGCCATGTGGAGCTGGCTGGCTGTGCGGGCATCTCAGTGGCTTCTCGCCCTGGGGGTAAAAGCCACATACTCCCACTTACTAGGTCCCAAAGTCCAGACCGCAATTACCTCTCACTTTGTCCTTTGCATCTATGTTTTGATAAATCTTGAAACGGCCACAGCTGCTGCTGATCTGGAGTCCCTCCACCCGGCAGCTGGTCAGGCCTGCCCTGGGGCTAAAGCCTTGGTGTAGGGCTGGGTTTGGCTCCCAGAGCACTGGGCTGGCATATTCCTGCTGGCCTCCCGTGCTGTTCTCAGAGGGAGGTTAGCTTCTCTGTGTCATTTTGTACGTTCTGCAGCTCCAAAGTTTGTTTAGAGTGCCCTTTTTACATGGATTGGGGCAGGTGGAAGCTGGAGCTGTAGGGTGGTCCTGCTTCTACTCTGCCATCTTGACTCTGTCCCCAATTTTCACGAATTCTTGATGAAAAAACCAGAGGAAAGAAAATTTGACTTTCAAATGCAAGATGCAAGAGAATCATGAGAAGGTAAACAGGAAAAAGAAATCATAAGAAACTTATTAAAGTTGATCTATTTACATTCCTACATGGAAAAACAATAATTGTAACTCATGAGACTTTTCTCAGTATGAAGATAGTTGAAGGGAATTTATATGTTTGTGTGTATATATATATGTATACATACATATATGTGTATGTATAGGAGGTTGTATGTGTATATAAATATATATGTGAGTGTGGGTAAATATATGTTCATGTATACATAGATAGAGGGCAAGAGGGCACAGGATGTGTTGAATATTAAGGGACTGATATCTAAAGAAATAAAACTAATATGTGAGAGAGGAATTTTTTTGGGAGAAGGAGAAAGGGAGAGATAGATTAAGGTAAATTATCTCATATAAAAGAGTCAAGAGAAAACTGCTACAATGGAGGGGAAGAGCAGAAAGGTGAAAGGGAATGGGACAATCTTATTCTCAATGAATTTGACTTAAGGAGGGAATAACATACACAATCAAATGAGTATCTTACCCTATAGGAAAATAGGGGGGTAGAGGATAAGAGGGGGAATGATAGAAAGGAGAGCAGATTGGGGGAGAGGGTAGTTAGAAGCAAACATTTTTGAAAAGGGATAGAGTCAAAGGAGAAAATAGAATGGGGGGGCGGGATAGGATGGAGGGCAATATAGTTAGTCTTTCACAATATAACTACTATGGAAATAATTTCTGTAACTACACATGTACAACCTATATTGAATTACTTATCTTCCAAGTGGGGGTGGGTGAGGAGGGAAGAAGGGAAAAATTCTGGACCTCAAAATTTTTAAAAACAAGTGTTTTAATTTCTTTTTTACATGCAACTGGGGAATATAACACAGTCACTAGGATATAGAAATCCATTTTTCCCTACTAGAAATTTATGGGGTAATGGGGGAGGATATAAGACAGAAGAGATTGGGTGAAGGGGTATTAAATAACTGGCTTGGTATTTTGGGGGTGGGAGATAGGGAAAAGACAGGAAAAAAAAATTTTCATTCAAAATCTTGTTGAAATGAATGTTGAATACTAAAAATGAATAAATAAATATTTTAAAGAGAATGAATGCCCTTAGCCAGCTTGGTGGTCTCTATCTGGCCCAAATTTTAGGTGTAGGATCTCCTCTGTCCAATTTACTACTGCTCCAGCACCATAGGAGTGATTTCTCCTGCTGCTGGAAATAAATTCCCTTATTTGTTTAATTCTTTTCAATCTTACAGTGAAATTCTCTTTGTATTGGTGGCCATGTGAATGGATACAGCAATATTACATTAGGCTGATAAAGGGAAAGCAAGCACAGGAAATTTTGGGGTGGCAGGTAGTGTTATGTAGTACTCAATAGCCAGGGACAATGTCATCTAATGGCTTCCTTTTAAAATAATTGCTCTTGTAAACTAAGTACTAAGCTCAATGTATCTGCAGTGATAAAAACAACAACAATGTGGAAGTCCTTTCAACACCTTCTAATTTTTTTAACCTACAGAAAAGTCATGATCAGTCTCACCTAATGTACCACTTTGGATATTTACAGTGGGAATAAGCCTAAATATTTAATGCTAGGGAATAAGAGACATATAAAGCAGCTTGTAAATTATTCTGATATATTTGAGGGGGGGGGAAGAATGTGAAACACCTAATAGGTTTTTCATTACTGTATAGCTGCATTTAATGTAAACTACTTCTCTGTAGCCAATGGTTAGAGTACTAAATCTGAAATCAGGGGGATATGAGCTCAAATCCAGCCTCAGATTTTTACTAGCTGTGATGCCCTAGGCATGTAGTTTATCCCACTGCTTCAGTTTCTATCATCTTTAAAATCAGGTAAAATGTTATGTAATACAATTCTAGTGTGCTTTTAGAAATGATGAACAGGAAGAATTCATGAAAACCTGTCAAAATATATGTGAACTGATGTTGAATGAAATGAGCAGAAGCAGGAGAACACTATTCACAGTAATCATCACGATGTGTCCAGACCGACTTTGATAGACTTAGCCCTTCTCAGTAATCCAAGGACTTGAGACAACTCCAAAGGACTCATGATGGAAAATGCCATCCACAGCCAGAAAAAGAACTATGGAATCTGAATGCAGGGCCAAGCAGAGTACTTTTCTGTAACTATCATTTACCTCTTATTGTTGTGAGGATAAAATAAGATAATATTTAGAAACTACTTTGCAAACCATAAAGCATTACAAGAATGATAACTGTTATTACCTTTAAAAGCCAAATAAAATGATAAATTACATAAGAACTCTGGAAGAGAACAGTGATCAAAATACAGTGTGGAAAATTCTTTATAAGTTTTAATTTAGCTACTTTAATTTTTTAAATGGTCTAGTTGATGTAATAGCTTATTGGGGGAGGGATATTTTTATTTTGCCTTTTGGAGGGCAATTGGGGTTAAGTAACTTACCCAAGGTTACACAGCTAGTGTGTGTGTGTGTGTGTGTGTGTGTGTGTGTGTGTGTGTGTGTGTGTGTGTGTGTGTTAAATTTCTGAAGCTAGAACCGAATTCGGTTCCTCCTGACTCTGGGACCGGAGCTTTACTCACTTCACCACCTAGCCACCCCAATTTAATACTTAACTTAAATTATACACACATATATAATTTATTGCAAAATGTTTTAATAATATATGTGTATATATATGTATATATATATATATAAGCATCTTTTTTTGAAAAGTTTAATGTTGTTCAAACTTTCTGATTTAGTGTCAGCATTTCTGGAAAAAGTAAACAGATTAGTATTGCTAGGTTAATCTTAGTTCAGCTTTTTGCATATTTATACTACATGAAAATTCTAACCTAGGCTTTCTGCTTATGTCTGCAGTTGACCTCATTGCACAATACAAGATGGTTTTTTTTCTTCATACATACTTTTCCCTTATGTTTTCTTAGTTAAATTTGAGTAAAGACTCAATTCCTCCCACACACCATACTTGAAGCCCCATGTCAAATAACAGAAGTATACATCTTGATGAATAAAGAATAATGATTTTCACAGTCTATCAGAAAGTGAAGAATTCAGTTATATGCTTGCAAGACTGGAGGAGGAATTAATTCTTAAAATATGTAAATATATAATTAAAGTGAGGAAATTGTAATAGAATTTCATTTAAAGTCTTTCATTAGGTAACAGAAAAAAAATCTATTAAAACATGTTTTAAAATCCCAGGCAAAAGGGAAAGAGGGGACTTTAAAATGATAGATATTAGCTATGCACAAGTTTTATGTACTGTAAAATGTAACTTTTGATATTTTTAGCAAAGATTCTTCCTATAAAGAACTTTTAAGAGTGTCATTAAAGTTAATTAAAATAATCATAATTCTTGAGTTCACTTCAGATGTTTTAAGAATGTAATGAACCATGTTTTCAGAAAGAAAAAATTAAATAAACATTAATGATGTAATTAATGATGTAATTAATTATAAAGAAAGTTTAAAAGTTTAATTCAAAATTAATAATTCAAGCAGTATCTCAAAGGAGGTAATGTTGTATTGTGTATCCCCATGTACAAGAAATGTGTATACTTCATTGTCCAGTGTTTTATAAAGAACAATTGATAGTTTCAGCATGTCCAGACAATGATAACCACAATGATGAAGTAAAGGAAAAAAAAAAACTTGCTTTATGAGGATTGTTTGAAAAAAATCGAGATGTTTAATATAGAAAAGTAGAAACAGTAGGGACATCAAGGCAGTTTTAAAATCTTTGAATTGATTTCATGTAGAAGTCAATTTGACCAGTTTTGTCCGAGAGATCATCTGACTGAAACTAACAAGAGAATAGATTTAGATTCAGCCTCAGAGGAAACGACAGAAGAGAAATTCTCCTAAAATGGAGCAAGTCAAATCAACTTAGCTACTACAATTATTCTCCTCAAAACCCTGTTTTGTCCATGATTCCTGAATCCCTAAACTCCAATGGCATTTTATCATCTTTATAAAATCTAAACTCTCTTTGACGTTCAAAGTTCTATCCCTATCCAGCATGTCCTGTCTTATTATTTTTGTTTTTGTTCAGTCATTTCAGTTGTGTCTGACTTTTCATGACCTCTTTTGGGTTTTATCAGCAAATGTAAAAGAGTGGTTTGTAATTTCCTTTCTGATCTCATTGCATATATGAGAAAATGAGGCAAACAAGGTTACAAATTTGTCTAATATGTATATTTTATGATCCATACAAGCCATCTTCCTGACCATTGCACATATCACTTTATCTTTTTCCATGCATTTGAATTGCAGTCATCCTTGCTTGGAGTCAACTTCCTCCTCACTACTCTCTATTGTTTGCCCTCAGTTTTTGTTTCTTAGTTTTTAAGACTAAGATCAAATGACACATTCTATATGGGGTCTATACCAGGCTATTAGTGTTTTCTAAAAGAAAGTTAACCAGTACATATCTATCTATCTATCTATCTATCTATCTATCTATCTATCTATCTAT
>NW_027186315.1:9908017-9957463 GCF_028583685.1 Petaurus breviceps papuanus
TATCTATCTATCTATCTATCTATCTATCTATCTATCTATCTATCTATCTATCATCTATCAAATTATCCACACATAGCCACACATATATAGTGTATGTGTTGCATATTTATATAAATACATGCATAAACACAAACAAGTACACATATGTGTGCATATGTTCTATATACATGTATACACAAATATGATTTGTGCTTTGACCCTTCCTTCTTCAGGATATCATTGCTTAGTCACTATCATTTGCTCATATTTTTTTTGTCTCATAATGATTTTATTGGACTATGTCCTCCTTTATAATTTACATATTGTATTTATGTCATTAACTTTATTTTTCCCTCTTTTTTATTTTTTAGTTTACATCATTCATTTCCACAATATTGTGAGTTACAAATTTTCTCCCCATTTCCCCCTACCCACCACACAAAAACAGCGATACCACTGAATATCCCCTCCCCAAATGTGCTCTTTCCCATATCTTCCCCCATCCCCCTCCTACTTTCCAGTAGGGCACAGTGGATCTCTATGCCCCAGAGCCTGTATATCTTACTTCACAGTAACTTCATGTAACTTACAGTTATATGTAAAATAATTGCTTCACAGTAACTTCATGTAACTTACAGTTACATGTAAAATAATTATATATATATTTAAACATTTGATTTTGAAACTTTGAATTCCAGATTCTTTCCCTTCCTCCCTCATCACCAACCCTTACTGGGAACCTAAGCATTTCAATATAGGTTCTATATGTGTAGCTATGCAAAAAAAATTACATACTGGGTATATTGTGAAAGACTGACTATATTTCCCTCCATCCTATCACACCCCCACTTGTTCTATTCTCTACTTTTATCCTGTTCATTTCAAACCTGGATGCTTCCAACTTCCTTCCTCCCCAGCTTGCCCTCTCTTCCATCATCCCTCTTCTTCTCCCCTTCTCCCCTACTCTCCTGTAGGGTGAGAAACCCTATTTAGGGTGTAAGTCATTCCCTCCCTAAGGCAAATTCAATGAGAACAAGGTTGACTCATTCGCTTTTGCCTTCCTGTTCTTCCCCTCCATTGCTACAGTTTTCCCTTGCCTCTTCTATATGAGATAATTTAACCCATTCTATGTCTCTCCATTTGCTCTCATTATATTCCTCTTACCTTTTAATTTCACCTTTTAAGTATCATCCATTCTTATTAAATTGGTCCTGTGCCCTCTGTCTATGTATACCTGTACACATATATACACACTTTCACATATGTATTCATATGCCCATATACCCTCTTATATAGACATATATGTATGTATATATAGACTTGTGTAGACATATATGTATGTACACATACACACACACACACACATATATATATATATATAAATTTCTATTCCCTTCAACTAATCTCATACATAGAAAAGTTTCATAAATTACAATGATTGTTTTTCCATGTAGGAATGTAAATAGTTAAGCTTTGATAGGTTTCTTATGCTTTCTTTTCCCTGTTTACCTTCTCATTCTTCTCTTGCTTCTTGTATCTGAGTGTCAAATTTTCTATTCAATTCTGTTTTTTTCATCAAGAATGCTTGAAAGTCCTATATCCCATTGAATGACCCATGTTTTCCCTTGAAACATGATACTCAGGTTTGCTGGGTAGGTGATTCTTGGTTTTAATCCCAGCTCCTTTGACCTCCAGAATATCATATTCCAAGTCCTTCAGTCTCTCAATGTAGAAGCTGCCAGATCCTGGCTTAATTCTGATTTTTTTCCACAAAATTCAAATATACTTGTAATATTTTCTCCTTGATCTTGGAACTCAGGAACCTGACTATAATATTCCTAGGAGGGTTTTTTTTGAGGTCTTTTTCAGGAAGTGATTGGTGGATTCTTTCAACCTCTATTTTGCCCTCTGGTTCAAAAACATCAGGGCAATTTTCCTTGAGAATTTCTTGAAGGATTATTTCTAGTTTACTTTTGTGATCATGGCTTTCAGGTAGTCTAATAATTTTGAAGTGATAACTTCTAGATCTACTTTCCAGGTCAGTGGTTTTTCCAATGATATAATGCACATTGTCTTCTATTTTTTTCCATTTGTTTGGATTTGTTTAATAGTATTTTGATTTCAGAAAATGTCACTAGCTTCCATTCACTCCAATTTAATTCTGAAGGAATGATTCTCTTCAGTGAGCTTTTGAGATTCTTTTTCCATCAGGTAAATTCTGCTTTTTAAGGCATTCTTCTCCTTGTTGCCTTTTTGAGCCTTTTTTTGCCATTTGAGTTAGTCTACTTTTTCAGGTGTTATTTTCTTCAATCAGATTGTTGGCTCTCATTTGATAATTTTCTTGCATCATTCTCATTTCTCTTCCCAATTTTTCCTCCACTACTCTTATTTGGTTTTTAAAATGCTTCTTCAGCTCCTCTATGGCTTGTAAGCAGCTGATGCTTTTGATGGAAGCTTTTGGTGCAGGAGTTCTGACTTTGCTGTTTTTCTCCTGTTCCATGCTTTGATCCCTTTTGTCCCCAAAAAAGGAATCCAAAGTCAGACCACTGTGCTTGCCTTCTTCCCTTGCTTGCTCATTTTGCCACTCAATTATTTGACTTTTTGAGTTTTTGCCACAGTAGAATTCTGCTACCAGAGGAGGTAGCTTTTTCCCAATCGCTGGGTTTTTCTCAGCTGCTGGAGCTATTAGTTGGCTGCCCTTTCTTAAGCCTCCACATGCTCTGGCACACTGGTCAGGTAACCCAGGACCTCCACTCCAGACAGTGATCCATATCCAAGCAGTTTAAAGCAAGAGCGATTAACCATAGGACTGAACACTTGGTCCCCCTCCAATCTGCAGAGGTGCCCACCTTGCCTCAGCTGCTTCTCGCCCTGTTCCCAAATTCCACTGACCACTCACTTTGTCTTTGACATTTATGGGTTGATAATTCAGGAAACTGCCACAACTGCTGGTGATCTGAAGTCCCTCCAACTGGTGGATGGTTGTGGCCACCCTGAGGCTAAAACCTCAGCCTCATTCGGGATTGGGCTCGGCTCCCAGAGTGTCTGCTCTGGCCCCTCCCTGCTGGCCTGCTGGATTGTCTTCAGCAGAAGCTTAGCTTCTCTCTGTCTATTTGTGGTTTCTCTAGCTCCAAAGTTTGTCATTTTTACATGAATTGGAGGAAGTGGAAGCAGGAGCTGCACAGAAGTCCTGTTTCTACTCTGTCTTCTTGACTCCTCCCCTCATTAATAACTTTCAATGAATCAGTCAATATTGATTAAGCACCTCCTAAGCACCAGGCACTATGCCAACTTTGCAATGCTCTTCCTTTAATGATGTTTCTATTTTGTCATTTTTATATAATAATAATGCAATTTATGTTATCTTTAAGCATAAAGATAAAAAATCCTATTTATATCAACATCTTCAATTTTTTATTATTGTCATATATGAGATGATATTTGGAAATCTATTTTTTATCTAAAGGATGTACTTTTTTCATTTTCTTTTTTACTCTGGATGGCTTTAGTTTTTAAATATACATTTTGTATATAATTTTTTAAATTCTAATTTCATTCCCATTTAGAGTTATGATTTTGAGTTTGTGTTGGTTTCTAATAGTTATGCACAAACAAACATATCCAATCCATGTTGAAGTCAGCACTTGATCTTGAAAACTTATTTTCCCTATACTATTATGTTCTATCAGACCATTCAAAACAAAGACACACCTAGGGGAAAGGGCCTGGCCAGGGATGGATCCTTTGGCAGGAAATGGAGGAAAGCCAATAAGACCCCTCTATTACCATTTTGGGCAATCAAGAAGTACAGTGGATAGAGTACCAGGCCTGGAGTCAGGAGGATGTCAGTTCAATTTCTCAGGAACTTATTAGTTGTGTGACCCTGGGCAAGTCACTTAGCCCCAATCTGGCTCAGTTTCCTCATCTCAAAAATGAGCTTTAGAAGGGAAGGACAAACCACTGCAGTATCTTTCCCAAGCAAATCCCCAAAGAAGTCCAGAAAGATCACATACAATTGAAAATCAACTAAACAATATTACCAAGTTGCAAGCTCCTGCAAATAAGGGGTATCTAATTCAGATGCCAGATAATTGTCTCTGCTTGTCCTTTGTTAAATTTCTGGCCTCACACTACAAAGCTTCAAAGTCTCCAAACTACCTTTCTTTGGTTATTCCCCTAGAAATAAAACAATAACAACAACAATTACAAAATTAAAACCCCTATCCTTCCTGAATCTTCCTCAGCTAACAATGAACTATAAAGAAGTAGAGTGTGTCTGTCTATATCTGTGTGTCTGTGTGTGCATGTGTGTCTGTGTCTGTGTACACATATAAAATGATTAGAAAATAATTATACATTTATTAATCCTATATCGTAAATAAGGAGTAATATTTATTGAAAATATAAAGTAACCCATTTTATAAAGCAAAACATCATTTAATATGTGCATGTTTAAATGGAGTCTCTTCTTAGACTTAAAAAAAGCATTATCTGTGTATTATATATGTTTCTGTATAACATAATCTTCTGCCAAAAAAGATTCTTTTGAGACCTTCTTAGGCTTAAAAAAAGCATTAAAATATATTGTCTTTTTTCCCATCACTTACTCCTCATTTGTAAAACAAGAGTATTTTTTCTGTTTCTCACAAGCTAAGATATTATAATTCTACAAGTAGATTTATGCATGGTCCTTTCCTGTATTCCCACACAAAGCTTCAGATTTCACCTGAAAAATCCCAGCACACATAAATGTATGCTTTTTAAAGGTTTCTTTTTTTCTTTTTCTGACACTGAGGTGCTTAGAATTGTTTGTCTATGTATTGCTGCAATTGAAGTTTGACTTTTTCCCCTTTACCTCCTGATAGGATGACAGATGGAGGCACTATTTTAAAATCTCAAATTATTAGTTACTACAGAAAAAAAAAATAGGAAGTGAAAATTCTGAAAGCATTGAGGGATCAATTTTCAAGATTTCTCAGAGAAAAAGATGCCAAATTATAGAAAAAAAGATCACATCCTCTACTATTACAAAAAAATGATCATATGGACATCAGCAACAACTGACCAATGTGATGACTTTCTCACAATTACAAAAGAAATATTTAAGCAATTGATTTACACACATATAAAAGGCATAAGAGAAGAAATAAGAAGGGAATTGATACACATTTGGAAGTCTTTTCTCCAATAAACTAATTCTTTGCAGTCATAACACATTAACGTCCATAAAGAATATTAAATCCCACTGCAAGGTGCTTATTGTTTGTTAGTTTTTCTTTCGAAAAAAAAATCACTAGAAGAAATAGTACTCACTGAGTATCTAATTTAAAAGTTAAGATTGGGGGCAGCTAGGTGGCGCAGTGAATAGAGTACCGGCCCTCAAGTCAGGAAGACCTGAGTTCAAATCCAGCCTGAGACACCTAACACTTACTAGCTGTGTGACATTGGGCAAGTCACTTAACCCCAATTGCCTCTCCAAAAAGCAAAGAAAAAAAGTTGATTGTTATACATAGATCATCAATATCAAGAAAGGTATTCAGCATAGAAATGTAAGTTGACCTGAAGGTGTTTGCTAAGGTTCTGGAGGATGTTAACTGTTAAGTGCAAATGAGAAATATAGCTGATGGCAGAGTGGATAAAGTATTGGGTGTAGGATTGGGAAAACTTGAGTTTGATCCAGTCTCATATACTTATTGTCTGCGTGACCTATAGAAAGTCAGACCTTTTGTTAGCCTCAGTTTCATAAACTGTAAAATAAGGATGATATATAAAACTTACATTGCAGGGTGGCTGTGAGGATCAAATGAAATAAAATTTGGAAAAAATAACAATTAGCACAGTAACTCACACATAGTATATGATAAATAAATGCTTATACCCTCCCTTCGATTCACGGCATGGATGATGAGATCCCTTAGATGTGTCCACTTGTGGAATATATCATAGTAGCTGAATCCAATCACAATGTACTGCATAACTTCATGATCAAAATTCTTATCCACTCAAAAAAAATATTAGCCTAAAATATTGAGAGAAAAAAACAATTGAGGAAACAAATTTTTAAAATGATTAAAAATGTCTGTTGCCCAGAATATGTCATGGATGATAATTCCATTGAGTTAGTCTATCAGTACATATAACTTTTACAAGCACTGCAGATGGACAATGTTCTAGGCCCAGAATTAAATGGCAGAAGGGAAATAGATTGACCTACACTGGGGAGATTTTGGAATAAGTCCAACTATCACCTGTCATTCAAAATGCATTATTTTTGTCATAGTTATATCCTCTTGATGATGATTTACACTTGCAAATCATGGAACATTACCATCTTCAAATAACCAAAATTAAGGGAAAAGAAGGTAAGAGAGACCCAAGAAATGGTCACATGCAAAAAAAATATAATGGTTTATGGGTAAGTGGCATAAGGGATATAGTATTGGTAAGGTGAGATTGTGAAATAAGGTGAAACAGTTTTTTTACCAAGAGAGACAATGTTTGAACAACCTAAATGCTAAATCATGGTCACTGAATTAAAGAAAGACAGAAAAGAAATTCTTCAATTTGAAAGGTCTTTTGTGGTTGCTTTACACAAAAATATCAGATAAGAAGGTGAAGATGGGTTTTCATCTACATTAATGAGACAAACTTCCATAAAGTGGAAATCCCAGAGCCCTTGAAGCAGTGGAGACATTTGCCAGGTAAGATGGGGAAGAAGATGGGGGTGGAGGACTTAAACTTTTTATCTGCTTGATAATTTGTTAGTAAAAAGCATGATGAGGAAGTGAAGTCTTAAATATCATTGGAATAAACATTCCCTGTACATGAAAATTTTTATATAGGTTCGCTAATAGACGAACACTTAAAGTACCCTTAAAAGGCAAGATTAGGGATGGGTAGGTAGTGAAGTGAATACAGCACTGGCCCTGGAGTAATGAGGACCTGAGTTCAAATTTGGCCTCAGACACTTGACACACTTACTAGCCATGTGACTTTGGCAAGTCACTTAACCCCAGTTGCCCTCAAAAAAAAAAACTAGAAAGAGGAAAAAGAAAAAAAAATTCTGTATCTCTTCTGATTGATTTTCGATTATGAAATTTTGTCCTCTGCAATCCAGATCTTATTCAAGGAATGAAAAGATGTAAGAAGGAAGGGAGAAGGGAAGGAAAAAAGCTAATTTTTAAAACAACTGTTATGTGCCAAGTATTGTGCTATGTGCCTTATGTATATTAGAGCATTTGATCCTCACAATAACCCTGTAAGTGCTATTATTATCACCAACTTGCATTTTAGGAAACTGAGGCAAAGAGTTTTAAAGTGACAGTGGCTAGCATCATACAGCTAATAAGTATCTGAGGCCAAATTGAACTTGTTTTGTTGTTTAGGTGGTTCAGTCATATCTAAATCTTTGTGAACCCATTTGGGATTTTGTTGGCAAAGTTACTGGAGTCATTTGCCATTCTCTTCTCCAACTCATTTTGCAGATGAGAAAACTGAGACTTGGAATGAGGGTTAAGTGACTTACACAGAGTCACATAGCTTGTGAGTGTCTGAGGTCAGATTTGAACTCAATACAATGAGTCCTCCTGACTCCAGGCACCACAGCTATTCACTGTACCACCTAACTGCTCAGGTCTCCCTTATACCAGATTCAGTGTCATCACCTAGTGACCCTATATAGGGCTCAACCATATACACATTCAAAGCACTTATATGAACAAAATCTCACTTAGGATGAATGTCAAAATAAATTCTTGTCCTGGAAGACTCTCAATCATGGGATCATAGAATGATATTTTTAGAACTGACAGGCAATTTGGAAACCTTGCCTAGTGGTGTCAAAGTTTGATTTTTAATCCATATAATGTGACTATTAGAAAACTCTTTAGACTTGCCTACACTGTTTCCACTAATTTGACCACTTCTATCTACACAGTGAAGATGAGTTAACTAGTAAGATGGTGACATCTCTTTCAGTCTGAACCTCAGTGGAAAATACAACCCTGATATTGACAATTTTGTAGAGGTGGGACAGAAAGGTTATTTGAGACACTTCACCTGAAAATAATAATGCCGCAAGATATCCTGAACTCCAGGGTAGAAGAGGAGATTTAAAGGAAGAAGTATCCACCACTCCCAGTCATTGCTTCTGGGAAAAAGAAAATAAATTGCAATTGTGGCACCTACTTTGGGACTAATTCCCCTACTATCTCTGATATTTACAGATGAACTCCCAAAAGATAATTTTTTTAAATTTGATTCAGGATTCTAGACATCTTACAAGATGTCTAACACTATGTTTTATAAGCATGTTTCATATTGACCAACCAGTTAGCCAGTGACAGTTTTTAGAAAGAGCTATTTATAGGGGGCGGGTAGTTGGCACAGTGAATAGAGAACAGGCCCTGGAGTCAGGAGGACCTGAATTCAAATTCAGCCTCAGACACTTAACAGTTACTAGACATGTGACCTTGGGCAAGTCACCTAACCCCAACTGCCATGTCCTCCTCCCTCCAAAAAGAAACAAAAAAAGAAAAAGAAATAGATACTTAAGTTTGTTATAGTAAGCACTTGGTATAAAACGTCCCCAAAACTCTGCACACATTCATTCCCTGGAGACGGTAAGCTCAAGCATAGAGAATACATACAACAAAGTGGTAGCTCACAGCCCCTGGATGGATCATCATCCTTCATAGTCTCATTAGAGTTTTTGAAAAATTTGTTGATGTGAGTGTTATTTTCTACTAGGTAACAAAGGTCGTTTTTTTCTCTGTCCCAGTGAGATCATGCCCCATGAAACTGCCTTTTTTGTTTGTTTAGTTTGTCTTCTCTTAGTTCCTTTCTGGATACATTGTTTGTTACTGGTCCTATCTCTCTGATGATATGATCATTGGGGGTAGGGGATTAACTATGCCACTACTTCTGGGCTCATTCCTTCCTCACCATCCCCAGTTCCTTGCTGACCTCTGACAAGGGCCCAAGGGTCTGGCTCCTCAAAATATTACCTATGCTTGAATATGGAAGCAGTAGTTGTAATGTTCATCTGATATACACAGGCCCTGAAGAAGCCCCTGAGGAAGGCCCTAATTCTTTCAATAAATTCCAATATATTCAATCTTCTAATTTCATACAATCATTTAAAGCACTTTATTCCTTCCCAAATTGATTAACTAGGCTGTTCACATTAGATTTTGCCATTAATTGATTGATTGTTTCAATAGAGATGCCTAGGGATTATTCACAACAACTTTATAAGTTTAATTTTGTAACTTAATCAGAGGTATTCTCACCTGATAAAAGTAGAGCAGCTTGTTACTTACATGAGACACTGATTTGACACATTTGATATTCATTTAAAGTTTATTAATATATAATTTTAGGATATCAAATAAGTATAAGTTTAAATTCCCAGAGAAAACAGGGCAAATATTATTTTAGAAAAGAAAATTCATTAGTTTACTTTAGGAATACAGATGGAAAGTTACCTTTCTTTTTTCCTTTTTTAAATATATGGAAAAGTCAATAATGTCATTCACCTTAATTCTCCACTAGCCCAAATCCAATCCCTTCTCTCTATTTTCCTTGCTAAATTATGAATCTAGCATCTCACTTTACAATCCTCATCATTATCATCATCATCATCATCTCCATTACCTTTTAACTTGGACATTTAAGACTCTTCCCTGACTCTGACTTTGCCCATCCCACTCTTCTTACTGATGGGGGCTTGGGTGCCTGTGCTTGAACTCTAATTCCAAAATCACATCTCTCCCTAGTCTCAAAATGCTGTCTCAGGCAGCTTCTCACCAGCACAAGTCCAGCATGCCCTAGGAAAATGCTAATCTCTCTGATACAGTAGCCAGCTGTATCTATGGAATTTAGTAGTTTGAACTAGCTGTGTACTGGGTGATAAAGATATTTACTACTCATTGTAACAGCAAGCACCCCAGTGTCCCCAGGGTTGCTACCACCACAGGTTCCTGGACCTGCTTTGATAAAGGAAAGCAACTCAAAATGGGTTAACAAGCTTACTTTAATCAGTCAAATATGTATTGTCTACCCAGTTCAGGGGAAAAAGGTCAGCACCCCGAACCTCAAAGCATACAGACAGAATTATCAAGACAGAGAAACAGATCAAGTAGACAGACCTCCAAACTGTCCAACCATTACATCCATACCAAATCAACATCTGGGTTTTTCAAAGCCAAAGTGGGGCTCTCAACAACGGCTTCCCAGAATCCAGATCAAATTACAGAACGCTTCTCAAAGTGAGCCCCAAAACAAAGCCACACATCAAGGCTTATACACCCCTCTCCTGGCTCAGAGAATGCAACAACCCTACTGACTCACTGGCCAATGAAGAAGTGTCTACTGAAAAACAAGCCTCCCACCCCAGGCTCCAGGTTCACTTTAGCCTAGGGGCAGGGAAGATCTTTAAAATTTACCTTCCCATTACTGACCTATCATATGTGTCCTAGACTCAGTCATATATATATATATGTATATATACTCCCTTAAGTTTATCTTGTCTAACAAGACATTGATGGAGGCAACCTGGGTATTTCTCAGTCAACCCTGACCGTTATTTGACTTAGTGAAGTTTCAGGCCTAAAACCACATCTCCCTGTGGTCCCTCACCCCCACCCCTTGGGCTATTTTCCAGTGAACCTTTGGTAAAATACCTGCACAGGAGGTATTAAAAGTTTATGTTCCTTTAAGAACTGATCACCTTTCAACCACTCCCTAATCCCACCCTGACTCAACTAGTTAGCATGTTTGGCACATGTTTTATTATGCTTTATCCTGTATAAACTTTAACTGCACATCTCTAAGGTTGCGGGTTCCCTAAGAATTCTTGCCCACTGTATAGCATAACAATAAATTTTTGCCACCTTGACTTAAAGAATGCTCAAGTCTGTGAATTCATTCCAGGTGACCTTGCCCTGGGAACTCTAGTCTTGGGATGGCTGTATCCCTGTGGGTTTCTCCCTCTACATTTCTGACCCCTCATCATCAATCATTATCTTGCTATATATATATATATATGCTAGGCTCTTCCCAGCTCCGGCCTTGTCTTACCTTATACCCGGTCTTCGGAAGTCTCCGGCTTCTTGTCTCCAAGAAGAAAACCCCCACAGAACACCCAAGGACACGGAGGTTGCCAAGCGAGGTTGCTCTTTATTCAGTTACATCTTAACAGTGTGGCCATCAAAACACAGCAGAGTGGAACCATGGGACAGAGAGAGCGGGACAGAGAGAAAGAGAGAGAGAGGGAGGAAGAGAGAGAGAGAGGGGGGGGGAGCCTCCCCTTGCATTTTTCCTAATATCCTTATCATTCTTCTTACAATCACATGCCATGTGGGAGCCAATCGTGCACTCTCCCGAGTGCAGGGCAAAGGAGTATGTGTTAAGAGGAGTCCGTGTTGATAAGGCACGTTCAATGCCACGTCGGCCTTTCCCAACCTGGCAAAGTCGGCTCCCACGGCCCTGCGCTCAATGCCATGTCAGCCCTTTCGGCCCGGCAGAGTCGGCCTCCACATCTCCATGTTTCTGCCCCTCAGATGTCACGTGCACCCCCTCCGGTATCTTGTGACTGCCACAGTGTCTCTCACACCTGTGGCTCCAACATATATATATATATATATATATATACACACACACACATATATATACACACATATATATATACATATATACACACACACACACATATATATATATATTATAGCCAGTATCTACTCTATAAGATATATATATATATATGTGTATGTGTGTGTGTGTGTGTGTGTGTGTCTTATAGAGTAGATACTGGCTAAAATGATATTTATTAATCTTATGCTAAATTTGTTATGTAATCTCCCTCCTAGCTACATAGGAACCAAAGAATGATGTCACTAACATCTAAGCATACATAACTAAGTGTATATGAAACATAACCCAACCCCCTATACCTTGGGTCATGGTGATGATGCGATGCTGAAAATCTCACAGAGTAAGTAGTTTGAATGCTATCTAATCATCCTGGAAATTTAATTTAGGTTGTGAGTGGAACTAACAAATGGTCTAAACAGAAAGTTCAGATTACTCTGGCTCAAGAGGGTATTGAACTAGAGACCATGCCAGAACTCAGAAAAGCAAAACATGGGAATGATGATTACAAAGGTTGCAAAGCAAGGCAGCCAGTATCTCTCTTTATACTGGCTACAGACAGAACCCAAAAGACCAGAGTATGAGACATACCCAATTGTTAGTCGATTATTTCCCCACCATAATCTCAGATAGCTGGAATTTTATTTATGTACTTTCCACTTTGTTTTTTTCCTTCTCTCCCTTTCCATCCTCAGGGAATTATAATATGAATTCAAGAATCCTGTTTGCTTTTAATTAGATTTTTACTGTTCTGATGGAAAAATAAAGGTAAATGTATTTTCAAGCTTGATTTTTTTATCAATTGTTCTGCACTCATGTATTTAATTGTATTCAGAGGGTACAATAAAACAAAATCTGTCATCATTCTAGCTACAAAGAATCTGTAGGAGTGCAGTTTCCTGAATTAAAAGGCACCTTTGCACATAGCAGAAACAGTTGTTTGTGGACTTAATGGGCTGGGATTTTGATCACTTGCTTTGGTATGATTTAGTATTATATCAATAACTCTATAAACTCCCCCAAAGAAAGGATTCCACATGGGCAATTGCATTTGGACCTAAGTGAGTCTATTATTTCTGTACAGAATGCTCACTGCTTAAGGTCTATTCTACTCCGTATAGAAATCACGGAGGTAGAGAGAATCGTGGAAGTGTAGACACCAAATAATAAGGCCTTATAGGAAGTCAAGATGTGAATGTGAAGACAAATGTTATCTAGGAGAGCTCCAACCCTTACATTCCAAGAGAGAAAGGAGAAAAAATATTCCTCAGATGGTTGTCTTCCAGAAAAAAAATATATACCTTATGCATGCAACACAGAAACACATAAAGAAACACACACACACATTTATACATTGAGGATTCACCTATTTTTTTTTATTAAAGAAGTTTGGCAAAAAAATCTGCTCTCATTTCACCATTCGTGATATATAAACATACCTATGTTTCAATATAAAACATTTAAATGTTTCATTATTATATTATAAAGTAAAAACTTTTCACCTTCTATTTCTTCTCCATTCACTTTTTCCTTTCTCTCCTCTTTCACTCTGTTTCTCATTCTTTCTTCTGTCTTCATCACAAATGATACAACCATTCAGATTTTCTCTATTGAACATGAATACATACTTTCTTATATCCACTGATAAGTGCACTACTGATATGCATCTCTGAAGAGCTGGTTGGAGCACAGATTTTAGAATAGAGTAATATAAATTATCATGTGTATGGAGTGTTTAGAGAGGAATAACACTTCTAGTGTGAGGTTTTACTGATCCCTTTTCAGGGCTTCTCGTTCATCTTTGGTGTCCAATTGCTGCCAAACTCTTGTTTGTAGCTCATAAAAGATATAGTGGTCACATCTTAGTTAAAACACCTTGGCAGGCAGGCTAAACCAAGTTGGAGCTATAAGTAGTGAGCTAGGGGACATCTACCACACACATGTAAAGACTTCCTCAAGCAGATCGGGCAGTTTAGAATAATTTGTTGAAATGGTCATAAAGACAATTGAAGCAGGCATTGTGGAGTATGGATAGCTTAGTGATTAGTCATCTTTATTTTTGTCTTATGACTACACTTCAATGACTCTGGAAGAGAGAATGAGGTTATGACTTTTCCAAATCTGCCTTAGGTCAATCCAACCCACACCTGAGTCAAAACATTGCCCCTGTGATGTCATCAGTCCTTTTAAAAAATGAAAGATAACAGTATAAATTATATAAACGTTTTACCTGGTACTTCCTCCTTTCAGAGTTTTCACTTTCTCAAAGCAGATGCTCATAACATTGCTATTTTTAATGATTCATGAACAGGTGGGAGCTTCTTCCCTTGATGCCTCTCAAAGACCCTTCAATTCTCTTCATCCTATAATGGGCCTTTATCATGTTCTCCCCAAAGTCCTATACAGAGGTTATAAAAAACATTCTGGATTTCTTTAATTTTTTCCCCAAGGGTCCATTCAGTATACCTGACTTGTAACTCCTACAGTCATTTTTCTCCCAAGGAAAACATCATTTACTGTATTTTTTCACACCTTCAAAACTTTCATCCAAACTGTACATCTGGATTCAATGTAGCAGCATTCTTGTTTTTTTTTTAGTTCCTTTATGATCTTTGAAGAATGTTAAACTATCTGGTAGCATTGATTGACAGTTTCTGATGTTTACTGAGATACCTGTGAATTACATTTCCAATTTCTGTTAAAAATTGGCCTACCATTATTTATATCAAAGCACACCACTTACTATGTAATTATTCAACTAGGACTGAAATGATTGTTAAATCCACATTTTCAAACTGTAAAACCAGCAAGTTGTCTCCTCAGAACAATCTCTTTTCTATCAGCCACCATTCTCCTACTGCCTTTTTAAAGGAACGCTTCAAATTTCATCTACCTAAAGACATTTTTTAAGCAATTGGGGTTAAGTAACTTGCTCAAGGTTACATGGCCAGTTATTTCTGAGTGTGGTGCTAAGTATCTGAGCCCGGATTTGATAACCCAGGTCATCCCGACACTGGAGCCGGTGCTCTTACTCGCTGAGCCACCTGGCTGCCCCTCCTAAAGACATTTTTTTTTTTTTACAAAATTCAACAGCTAGATAAGACTTAATAAAGACTTAATAAAGGTCACTTATACACATACACAATGGGAAAATAAACTCATCCACAAGAAATTGCTAAATTAAAATGTTACTCTAAAACTATCTAATAATTAAATATTGATTAGTGCAGGGTTTATGTCTGTATTAGTCATGGAAATCAAAAGCAGGAAAGATCCTTACAGATCATAGATGTACAGAGATGCACAATTTATACATTTTTATTATTAAGAAACTGAGCAAAAAATAGTTTTGTTACCATATAATGAAAAATTATAAAATATAGTATGCAATCATAACATGTATGATTAATCTGTAGTCAGGTGTTATATCTTATAGTGTGCTGCGTTTGGTAACTTTGCTCCTTGCTACCAACGAGACCATGGGAAAAAGCATAGCCTCTTTTAAGCTTTTCTCTAAAATCACAGGATCATGGCTTATGACTTGTAAGGGAGCTCAGAAGCCATCAGGATCAAGCTATTGGCAGTTAAGGAAATTGAGACTCAGAGACTTTAGGCTATTTTTCCAGGGTGATTGATACAAGTAGTAAATGTAAGAGGTGGGAGAGTTGAAGCCACTTCCTACGACTTTAGAGACAAGGTTTTTCTTAAAAGGTCAAACTAAGTTATTTGTAAGATAAGATCCTCTCCAACTTTAAATCTTGTGGGTGTCTATTAGGTTTAAATACTAATACTAAATCTCATTTTACTTAAATCACAAGGTTGCATTAATTATTTAGGTAACTCAGTCATTTAAGCTGTTGTATGACAACAATAATCATTTGATCAGTCAGATAATATCGAATTTCTCAGATCAAATTCTCAAGAAGCACCAAAGAGGTACTTTTGTCAGTTTAACAGACATTGCTCAAGCATAGTTACTCATTATCTCTCTCCAAAGCAGAAATTGTCCTTGAAAAGTAAGTTATGAGGTCAGTAGCTTACTGGCTGTTAGTCACTGTTTCTATCTGCAGGCATTTGTATAATCCAGTAATAGGTAATTGGACCATTGTGCTGCATATATGTTTGTGGTATTGCTTCTTTAACCTAACTGAATATCATACATTAAAAATGTATTAGAATTTGAAACATATGGAGACAAAGATTGCATAATGCCCTGAGAAAAATCTCATTACTGAATAATATGAAAATACAATCATGCAAGAAAGTATGAATTGAATTTATTTTAAAAAGCCCATATAATGTCATGATGGCGATCCTCTCCCTGAAATATATGTAATATTACATATTAATATAGAATGAATACTAATCCATCCTTTGTTCATAACATAATAATAGTAGTATTACAAAAACTAGTCCTTTCTCTGAGAGAATGACATAATGCTTGTATCAGAAAATTGCAGCAACTGAGGCATAGAAATCCATCTTGCCCTACAAGAAAGTAAGGGGAAAGGGAGCAAGGGGAGGGATAGAAGGGATATATGAAAGGGTAGACTGGGAGAAGGAGCAATCAGTATGCTTGCCATCTTGGGGGTTGGGGTAGGGGAGAGATGGAGAGAAAATTTGGAATTAAAAATCTTGTGGAAATGAATGTTGATAACTAAAAATAAATAAACAAATTAGGAGAAAAAAGAAAATTGCAGTAAAATGTTAGAATTTTTTTTAGAGGTAGAAAAGAAAATGATGAAAAAGGGAGAAGGTATGGGATTCCTTTTAGTACACTACACACTTCCTTGGGCATAGTATATACTCAAGAAATTGATATAATTTCCTGTAGATAGTAGATTAAATAACAAGAAAACAAGTATTACTTCTCAGTGTGGTAGACATTGGGGAAAATATATAACCAAACTAGAATAGATAACCTTAGAAAGTATATACAGGTTAGAGAAAAATGTGAATGTGTGCATGTGTGTGTGTGTGTGTAACAAGCAAAAAATATAAAGAATGATATCATAAAGTTTATAGCCCTCAAAGTGCCATCTTGAGATGCAAGAAAGTACTATTTCTTAATAAGACATTGTGAAGGACTCCTTGAGAAGCGGGATTTTTGGAAGACAGAATGAAGTATACGCTTTAGGTTAAAAGTGTGGAAGAAGCAGAGAGGGCATGGTAGATGGATTGGGGTCCCATTAAAATTTACATTAGTAAAACTTTCCCTTGATCTCTCTCCATAATTGGTGCTCTTTTTTGTTACTGTTTTAATTATAATAAAACATTTTTTGAAGGAAGAGGGGGAAGATTGGAGGGATTTGGGGGAAGGATCCTGTTCCTTTTTTTAAAACTATGTTAATAGTCTAAAGGGAATCTTGGTCTCCTTTTTTATTTTGTAGAATATATCAAGAGTGTGTCTTTCTGTAAAGGTAAAATATGCTTAGCTTCTATGCTTTGCTCTATTTGTGTCACTGATTCATTAGTATAGTCAGATTCTCTTTTAAGCCACAGATTGTCAGTGTAATTGTAGAATAAAATAGTCACCAAGTATTTTTCATCCTCGCCACATATTTAGAGCATAAAACAAGAGGAATAATTAACACAATTGAAAGAAACACAATGAGTATGACATGATAAAAATGGTGAAAGGTGTTGAAAAGATGTTGTGTAAGAATAGGTAGTATTTATCCTAAAAAAGAAAAGAAAAAAATATATAAATATATAACTTGCAGGAAAGGGGAAATATCTTTATTTGATTATTTAAATGTCTATCATGTGAAAGTGGGATAGCTCTGGCCTTCATGAATGAACAGGAAAAACTAGGAGCCATAAGTGGAATCTGCAAAAAGGGAAAATTGGGCTCCATGTAAGGGGAAAGGCTTAACGATGAAAATGCTCCCAAAATGGAATGATCATCTTGGGAGACAGAGGTTCTGTATGACTTAGGATCAAGCAAAAACTAGATGACATTTCTTGAACAATACATCCTAGAGGGGAATAAGAATAATACAATTTTATTGTTTTAAAACTTTACACTTCAGTTTTTATAAGTTGCTACATTGCCCTCTATCAAGTTTACACCAAAAGTTATTAGTTTAGTTTCATATTGTAGTCTTTATAATGACACTTTAAATGACTATAGAAATATATAAAAAACATGTAGAAATACCTGTATGCATGTACATGTACCCATATATATGTGTGCATGTATTAATTATGCATATAAACACCCCCACCTCCCAAATATGAGGTATAGTTTTTAGGATAATCTAATGGTATTTCTAAAACTAATGTCCAAGAATTCAGTAAGTAGAAGCTAATGTGTGACAGATCAGAGATAGAAGCCAAACTGACTCTCTTAATGGGTGAAAGTTAATAACTCATTACGAGCACAATGCAGGAGGGAATGTGTTATTATATTACTATTGTACACGGATGACAAGTTGAATAAATTGGAGCTGTCAGTAGGCAACTGTATCAGAGAATAGCAATTAATGTCATGGACTAAAGCAGAGAATTCTGTCCTTTAGAAAAATAGTGAGCTTGAGGATAGCACTTCCTATTTTAAAACATTCTTCTTTCATTATAATTTATATTCAGAGACAGATGAAATATAAAACATTTTTCTATTTTGTTTGGAACTCTTGTTAACATTGAGAGTGCATAGCAACTGTAGATTAGAACTTTTGAGAATTATTTGCCTGGGTTCAGAATTTCTCCATTTCTAAAATGAGGATAATAATTTCTGACCCTACCTGTTTCACAATGTCACAAAGAAAAAAAGAATTGGAATGGCACATATGAAAGTACTCTAAGCTCTTTTGAGGATGTTGAGTATAAAATTATAGTGAAAAATAAACTTAACCCTGAGATCAGTCCATATTTAGCAAATGAATATGCAGGTATATTTCAAATATCTATGTGTAACTATTATATACTAAGAGAGTAGGTGCAGGATTATCTGTGGGTGACTAATCTAAAGTTAATCTTGTCTATAAAATTTTGTGATATGGTTGTTGAGATATTGACTAATTCATGTATGTGCTATCAAGATTTGGTTTTAAATAGATTATAATATGTGGGAGGAAAAAAAGTAAAGAAAACCCGAATTACAATTAAATTTCAGTGGGTAAATCAGATGAGATAATACCAAGCATGAAGGCCAGGTGAGGAAAGTTGGATAAAGATGAAGAAATCATAAAGCAGTACATTCATAAGTGGATTATTCAGGTGAGAAGAAAGGAGTGGAAAACCCAAGAATGCAAAAATATGGTATAAGGTTAAGAAAAAGATTCTTTTTGGGGAGGAGGCAAGATGGCAGAGTAGAAGCACAACCTTCCCCAGGTTCTGGCTTCTACCTTCCCCAATCCATGTAAAAAGGGGACTCTAAACAAACTTTGGAGCTGCAGAACCCACAAAATGACACAGAGAAGCTACTGCTGAGGACAGCCCAGCAGGCTGGCAGGAATCCAGCACAGCACTCTGGGAGACCAGCCCAGCCCCATGCCAAGGCTTTAGCCCCAGGGCGGGCCTGAACAGCCACTGGCCAGAGGTTCTCCAAATCAGCAGCAGCAGTGGCAGTTTCCAGATTTATCAACAAATAGATGCGAAGCACAAAGAGAGAGGCCAGTGCAGTCTGGATTTTGGGACCAGTAAGTGTGAGTGCGGGGCTTTTATCCCCGGGGCAAGAAGCCACTGAAACATCAGCAAAGCCTTCCAGTGCCACGTGGTGGCTTCAGCTCCTGGCCTGCAGAGTGTAGGGGGAACAAGCACCAGGGGTAATCTGAGGGGTAATCGCTCTTGCTTTAACCTGCTTGGATCTGGATTGCAGTCTAGGGTGGAGGTCCTGAGGTGTGTGTCTAGCTTGAAAGAGCATGTTGAGACCTCAGAGAGGGCACCCATCTAATACCTCTGGCAACTGAGAAAACCCCAGCATTTGGGACAAAATCTCCCCTGTCTGGTGGCAGAATCCTACTGTGGCAAAAAGCCCAGGGTTCAAGTGACTGTGGGGTGACATGACCAGGCAAATAAACAAAACAGACAGAAGATTCCAACATTACACTTCTATGTTGGGGACAAAAAGGAGCAAAGCATGGAACAGGAGGAAAACAGTGAAGTCAGAACTCCTGCACCAAAAGCTTCAAAGAAAAATACAAGCTGGTTAAAGGCCATAGAGGACATTAAGAAGCAGATAAGATAAGTGGAGGAAAAATTGGGAAGAGAAATGAGAACGATGCAAGAAAATTATGAAATGAGAGTCAACAGCCTGACTGAGGAAAATAATTCCCTAAAAAACAGACTGACTCAAATGGCAAAAGAGGCTCAAAAAGGCAATGAGGAGACGAAAGCCTTAAAAAGCCAAATTTGCCAGGTGGAAAAAGAATCTCAAAAGCTCACTGAGGAGAATCATTGCTTCAGAATCAGATTGGAGCAAATGGAAGTTAATGACTTTATGAGAAATCAAGATGCTGTTAAACAGATCCAAACAAATGAAAGAAAAGAAGGCAATGTGAAATATCTCATGGAAACAACCACTGGCATGGAAAATAGATTGAGGAGAGATAATTTAAAAATTATTGGACTACCTGAAAGCCATGACCAAAGTAAGAACCAAGAAAGCATCCTCCAGGAAGTTCTCAAAGAAAACTGCCCTGATGTTTTAGAACTGGAGGGCAAAATAGAGGTTGAAAGAATCCACAGATCACCTCCTGAAAAACATCCCAAAAAGAAAACTCCTAGGAAAATTACAGCCAGGTTCCAGAATTCCCAGATTAAGGAGAGAATATTGCAAGCAGACAGGAAGAAACAATTTGAATATTGTGGAAACACAATCAGGATAACCCAGGATCTGGCAGCTTCTACACTGAGGAATCGAAGGGCTTGGAATGTGATATTCCAGAGGTCAAGGGAGCTGGGATTAAAACCAAGAGTCACCTACCCAGCAAAACTGAGTATCATGTTTCAGGGGAAAATATGCTCATTCAGTGGAATAGAGGACTTTCAAGCATTCTTGCTGAAAAAAACAGAGTTGAGTAGACAATTTGACATTCAGATACAAGAAGCAAGAGAAGCATGAGAAGGTAAACAGGGAAAAGAAATCATAAGGAACTTATCAAAGTTGAACTATTAACATTCCTACATGGAAAATCAATAATTGCAACTGATGAAACTTTTCTCAGTAGTTGAAGGGATTAGAAATATATATATATATATATATATATATATATATATAATATGTATATATACATATATATGTCTAGATATGATGGTATATGGACATATGAATACATATGTGAATGTGTGTATATATGTTTACAGGTATACATAGATAGAGGGCACAGGACCAATTTAACAGGAAGGGATCATTCTTAAAAGGTGAAATTAAGAGGTGAGAGGAATATAATGAGAGGAGGTGGGGAGAGACAGATTGGGGTAAACTATCTCATACCAAAGAGACAAGGGAAAATGTTTACAATGGAGGGGAAGAATAGGAAGGCAGAAGGGGATGGGTCAAACTTATTCTCATTGAATCTGGCTTCAGGAGGACTGAAATACACCCTACATAGGGTATCTAACCCTCCAGGAGAATAGGGGAGGAAAGGAATGAAAGGGGGGATGATGGAAGGGAGGGCAGCCTGGGGGGAAAGGAAGTTGGAAGCAATCACTTTTGAAAAGGGACGGGATCAAAGTAGAGAATAGAACAAGGGGGAGGTGGGATAGGAGGGAGGGAAATATAGTCAGTCTTTTACAATATATCTACTATGTTATTTTTTTGCATTAGCCACACATGTACAACCTATAC
This sequence comes from Petaurus breviceps papuanus, assembly GCF_028583685.1. Classification (NCBI taxonomy): domain Eukaryota; kingdom Metazoa; phylum Chordata; class Mammalia; order Diprotodontia; family Petauridae; genus Petaurus; species Petaurus breviceps. The sequence goes on from NW_027186315.1 coordinate 9,929,439, forward strand.
TGAACTGCTTTTCTTCCCAGTAGGGGTGGGTGACAAGGAAGGAAGGGAATGAATCTGGAAATGAAAATTTTAAAATCAAATATTCATATATATATATGTATATATGTGTATGTGTGTGTGTATATATATATATATATATATATATATATAAATACTATTATTAATGCCATCTTAAATGTAATTGGGAAATAGGATATGCAGGCACTGAGGCATAGAGATCCACTGGGAAAGTCGAAAGAGGTATGGGAGAAAATATGGTAGCGAGCAGACTGGAGGAGGGGATATCCTGTGGGACTGCTATTTTTGGGGCAGTGGGTAGCAGAAAATTGGGGAGAAAATTTGTAACTCAAAATCTGGTGGAAACAAATGATGTAAATCAGAAGTTAATAAAGAATTAAAAAATTTTTAAAAAGGAAATTATTCTTTTAATATTGATGCAAAATGTAACAGGGAATGTTAGGAGACACGGAAAAGCAAAAGCAAATAATGGAGTCTTATGGTTTGAGGCTGAAGATGGAAGCAAGACTGTGTTTGAGGCCTTCTTTTACCTTAGGAGACAGCTGAAAATGGTAAATAAATTGCCACTGTACATATTATATAGCCTTCTTAATGGCAATAACTCTTTGGGTGAAATTGGTAACCAAATTCGAATTGGTCATTACAGAAGAAGAAATAACTTCAGCCCAAAGACTACAACTGGGTATAAGAAAGAATGTAGCCCCTGTGAGTGAACAGACTAAAAATAATTATCTCTTTCTTGGTCTCTTCATCTGTCTACATGAGAAAATTCCATCAAGCAAAGCATATCAGCAATTTACTTACAATTTTGGATCAGAGAATTTTGGGGCACTGAAAGGTTAAATATCTCATTCAGGGTCATGCATTCATAAACATCATTTGCTGTTTTGAATCCAGTTTTTTCTCACTGTAAGGCTCTATGCCCTACACAATGCTACCTCCTTATACAATGCTACGTCTTTCAGAGAACATTTTAGTGTGGTGGGGGGATTAGAGAAAGGAAGGAAAAGGAATTCATAAAACTCAGACTAATATTTACCAAGGGATCTATTTTCCTAGTAGCAGATGGAGCTGTGCTTGGGAAATAGTAAACCTATTTACCCAAATAGGAAGTTAAATTATATCACTTAAGTGCCTACACTCACCATTCTAACTTAAAATATATTATTAATCTTGTGTTTCATGAATTAACATCTTATCCATCAAAACAACATAAAAATATTGGTACTTCTTATGTAACTGGGCTTTCATGAGACAAAACACATTACAAATACAACCTCTGTTATAATTTGTGTAATGTCATCAGCTTTTTTGGTGACAACTCATATTTTGACATCATATCTTTATTAGTCTTCTTCAAAACTACATTAAAAGGATCTGGAATTGAAGGAAATTTGAGGTTCCCACTTCTTGACCTACATTATCCCCCCAAACATAATGTTGGGCCCTGACCTCATGTAACATGTAAGCCTACTCGTTATTAGATATTACAGAATCTCTAGGATGTGAGAAACAGCCACTAAATTCTATCAAAAAAAATGTTAAGGTGGATACTCCAGGATTTATTTAAATTCAAACAACAATCTCATTCCCACAAAGAAAATTAGCTATAGCTGCTTCTTTGGATCAGTTTAAGAAATAATGATATACAGAGCGAGTAGAAATAAAGAATTGAGCTTGGGTTGATGGAGTAGTTAGACATCTGGGTAGTTGGTTATCTGAGTTAGGTAATCAATACGTGTTTTATTATTATTTGAAGTTCTATTAAATTTGAAGGGCCGTGATATATTTTTATTTTATAAATGCAGAAATACAAATTAGTAGCAATTACACAATTTTTTTCATTTATTTATTGTAATAGCTGAACTGTAACATTGTGCCCCTCCAAAAATATTGAAAATTAAAAGTAGTTTATGTGTGTTACTGGGGACTCATTTCAATCATTCCAATGGGACAAGTTTTAATACGTAATTTTCTTTCTAAATTACTAATAAAGATCTAACAGAACAGAACTAGCTTAATATATTGACTTTTAAGAAATTATACTTATTCATAAAACTAAAACTTTTCCAAAATAGGTTTAGTAATTCTATGTAACATAATAAATATTCAATTCATTTCTCTCCCTGAGTACTATCAGACACAAAGACAATAGTCACAATGTATGACAAATATTTTTTTATAGCAATAGGATTTTACAGGAAAATAGTGATCACTTAATGGATTCATATATAAAACTCTGCCAAAATCAAGAAAGGATGCAAATGTTTCCCTGAAAACTGAAGTATGTCTTTGATAACTTATTAAAGTTTCCTTAAAATTAGAAACAATACATTTTATTAGAGAGCTTTGTTTGATTGAGATAGACTTAGGCTTTTCCTAATTCTAAGCTTACATTTGTGATGTGTTTGTGTGTAGAAATGTAAAATGAAAGTTTTCTAGTTGAATAATAGGCCAAAATTACTATAACATCAATATACCGAATTGTCTTGAATAGGTTTTCAAGTACCATTAGTGACTTCAAAAGTATCCTAACCCCAAAGACTCACACTTTCATGATATTGGATCTTTGCTCAAAGCACTGTTGAGGAAAAGAAGAATTCTGGAGTTGTAAGTTAACACAGATGTCATCTTGAAATAGTAGAAATTATACTGGATCCTATGTCAGAGAATTTATTTTCTTGTTCTGGCACTCATTTCATGTGTGAAGTGAGCAACAATGTCCTCTTCAATATAAAACTGAGGATTGTCAACGAGTCAGTCCTTATGAGCATACATAGAATGTTACATAGATGCAATTTCCATGTAGACTGAAGCATGCATAAACATTATATAATTTGTTCCAGTCTAAAAAAATAAGGTAAAGAGGAGGTTTTTGGGTTTGCTAAGAAACTTAGACTGGGGCACATTCAAAATTGCCAGTACCTGGCCCTAGATGGGTCTTTTTCTGTCTCACTGCTGCAATGGTGAGAAACAGTTTCATAGAGGGAGAAATCTGAAGCTTGTTAATTTGAAACTGACATGTGACCTATGAATCACTAGAGCTTTTCTTAATACTCATCCTTCTTGTTTTATTTTTCTCCAGACCTGTATGCCCTTTTTCACACTCTTATTTTGGAAAATATCTCTTCTCGATTCACATCCTAAGCCAGGTTAGAACTCACCACCTCACATCTGGAACTCTACAGCCTTTTATCATTTTCTTTCCCTATTAAAAATGTGAGCTCTTTGAAGGCAAGGGATATCTTTCCTTCTGTCACATTGTAAGAACTTAATAAATACTATTTGACTTGACTTGTATGTCTCTCCATATGAGCTACCAATTCTTAGCACTCCAGTTCCATCAATCAATCAACACCAATTAGCTTTTTCAAAGGCATATTTGCTACAAAGACATAGAAAGAAAAGAAGGACAAATATATGTCCCCAATGACTGGGATGCAGTGTTTCCTACAAGCCACACTCCAGGTAAAGTAAGCTAAGATTTTAAGATTCTTTCTATAGAGTATCTGTTGCAAGTTCATTTCAAAATGTGAAATAACCCATGAAGGGATAGAAGATGAGCCTGCATTTCTGATAATGTTAAACTAGGTGAAGCAAATCACTCTGGGACTTTGTTCCTTCTCGTTTGGCTTCTGGAAAATTTTGAAATAAACTATAGCTCCTGGACTCATGTGTTAGAAGATCATAGTTATCTCTAATGATCTTCATTAAAACAGAAAAGAAAAAAAATACAAAGCAAAGAGACCAGTAAAAATCAATCACTGAACCCATATTATACATCAAAAACATAGTTCTATTTACCAGCAATACAAAGAATGGCAAAAACATAGCCCCTACCATAATGGACATCACATTTGACCAAGATAAACAAAACACAAACAAATAGGTACACAATAGATATATACAGAGTAAATGAAAGATAATCACAGAGAGAAAGAACCATAAGTATCTGTGTGTATATATGCACATGAGAGGTGGTGATAGGTTTCCTAAAGAAGGTGGAATTTGAATTTAAGCTTGAAGGAAACCAGAGAAACCAAGAGATAGCAGTGAGTTGAGAGAAAATTCCAATTATAAGCGCAGCAAGTCAAAAGGCCAACAGACAGGAGATTGCATATTATGTGAAAAAAAAACAGCAAAAATATTGATTCCTGTATTGTAGAACACATGTCAGTAAATGAAATTTAATAAGATTGGAAAGTAGAAAGGGACAAGAATTTGGGGGTTTTACATGTTAAAAAATATCTTGTATTTAATTCTGGTGGTAATAGAGAGCCACATGAATTTATTGAATAAGATGGTGAAATTATCAGGCATGTGATTTAGGAATCCTGGCAGAAGAGTAGAGGATGACTTGGAATGGGACAACTTGAAATTAGACAACCAAACAGAAAGCTTCTTCAGTGGTTCAAGTGTGAGGTGACAAGGCCTTGGGGCTCCCTTCCTCTTCCCCACTCTCAACAGGGTAAAGCATATTTAGGGCCAGCATAGTTTAGAAGATAATGGGCTGGGTTTAGGGTCAGAAAGAGCTAGATTAAATACCTTTCTCTGACCCTTATTAAATATATGAGTCTACACAAGTTTCATTGACTCTGTTTCTAAGGAAAGTCCTTATTACATGTCCTAAGTTACAGACAAGTTGTCAACTTCATTGGCAATAGAAGTTCCTTTGCTGGGTGATTCCTTATATCCTGGACTTAAAGATCTTTCATTTATACCTGTACATATTTGCCACATATTAATTTGTCTTCTTGCTTTCACATATGGCATAATTAAATGTCACAGTATACTCCTTTTTTATCTGGTTAATCTTCCTTTATTTGTGCTTAGGCAGACCTTTACACAAATGTTATTGAAACTTCATCTTAAATATGATTTCCATATAATGAGAAGATAGTATTCATGGGAAAAGACCATGATGTTGGGAAAGAAGGAAGGGAAAAGGAAAAAGGAATGGGAGAATATGGAATGGATAGATACTGTCATGGAGGCAATGAACATGAACTTGGACAGAGTTTGGGAGATTGTATAGGGTAGAAGGACCTGGAATACTGTGGTCCTTGGCATCCTAAAGAGTCAAACAAGAATGAACGACTGAACAAGAACAATATATATCTAATATGTGGCATTAATGAAAGACAGGTAACACTGAAGTCTGGGAAAAACAAAACAAATAACATCTGTATATTGGAGACCCTGTACTATTTCCACTGGATATGGTGGGACAATAGAATTCTTCCCCTTATAATCTAAAAATGGACCTCACATGTTCAAGCCCATGCCACACATTTTACCTTTCTGATTGTCCAAAAATATCTAATACTATAAGCTACTCCCACTTGAAAAAATTGTCATTTGACTATCCACACTTCTTTTATCACTTGCCTCCCCTTTTCACAGTTTTTCAAAGATATGAAACCATAACTCATCAGTCAATTTATCGGGTTTTTCAGTGTCCATTACTATAATTCATAGTGTCCTGAACTCCATAAATCAAGCAGATAATTTCTTATTTCTATGAATTATATTGATATATTTTTAAAGCAATCAGGGTTAAGTATCCTCCTCAAGGTTACACAGCCAGTTATTTCTGAGTGTGGTGCTGAGTATCTGAGCCCGGATTTGATCCAGGTTATCCCGACACTGGAGCCGGTGCTCTTACTCGTTGAGCCACCTGGCCGCCCCTAAACAATTGGGGTTAAGTAACTTGCTCAAGGTTACATGGCCAGGTGTTTCTGGGTGGGTGCTATGTGGCTGAGCCCGGGATTCGATCTCCAGGTCATCCCAACACTGGAGCCAGAGCTCTTACTTGCTGTGCTACCTGGCCTCTCCTATGAATTATATTTTAAATTATCTTTTAATAGTTTGTAAAAAAACTTCCAACAACAAAGACCATGCTTTATAAATAATAATAACAGTAATAATGAAATACTGATTGAATTGTTCTGTCTTCATTGCATTTTATTATCAGCTCATGTACCTTGAGCAGAATTTTTCTCCCTCCTTTAGGACTTCTATCCCAAGAAAGATTTTTTTTTTCCCTCAAGAAAGCCCTTTTTATTGTCTTTAGCATTCATTGCTAACTTCAACCAATTCTGAATTTTAATGTTCCTGATATTTTTTTTAGAAGACTATTGCCACACTTGTTTATCATTGTCATGAACCCTTATTAACATACTTTCATATATTTTGGGTTTGTGTATGTATACCTATACATGAATATGTCTGTGTATGTACATGTATATACACAGAGACATATACATACATATATCCCCTTTTTGGTTGATAGATTTTTTTCATATCCCTAATGTTCCCTACATCCATCTCCAGCAGTTTTAGTTTTTAATCTTGACTGTATCTTTATATTTTTTAAAATTTTTTATTTTTTTGTATTTTATTATTTTTGTTGTTCAGTCATGGCCTGAATTTCTCCTAGCCCATTTGGAATTTTTGGAGTGGTTTGCCATTTCCTCTGCAACCTTATTTTACAAGTGAGGAACTGGGGCAAACAAGGTTAAATGACTTGCTGAGGATGAGAGAGCTAATAAGTGTCTGAGGCCAAATTTGAACTCAGGAAGGTGTTTTTTTTTTCTGATTTCAGACTGGTACTCTTCTCTTAGTTATATACAAACACAGGTGCACACAGTCCCCTCCCCATGCCCTACATGTGTGCATTATGTACATATGTATATGTGTATATAACTGTACAAACTCTAACATTTATGATATAGATTATCCTATTGCTGTAGTACTAATTATACACACACACACACATACACACACACATATATATATATATATATATATATATATAGCTTGTAGAGAAAAGATGAGAAAAATATGAAATATGATGAAAATTAGAGAGGAAAGATAATTGAGGCAGGGAGGTCAATTAAAAAGTAATCACAATGATAAGTGAAAGGTAATGAAGGCCTGAGCTAGTGTGATAGCTCTGTCAGTAAAGAAAAGAGGCACAGCTGCTAAAGATGTGGTAGAGGTAGAAATATCTAGATCTAACAATGGATTGCATATTTGGAGTGAGGGAAGTGAGGATAGCAGTGATTTTATAGATCTAAATAACCAGAAGAATCATGATTCCCTATATATAAATAGAACATTAGAAGTGGAAGAGTGAGTTTTATTGGAGACATCTTGAATTTAAGATGCCTACAAGACATCTAGTTCAAAATCTCCAATAGTAGGTGAATTGGAACTAAAGCCCATGAAAGAGATTTGGATTTAATTTATACTGGGAGTTGTCTGATAGACATGCTAATTGAAACCATAGGAAATAATGAGATCATTAAGTGACCAATCAGAGAGTAATGGATAGAGGGTCCTGGACAGAAGTTTAGAGAATAGCTATGGTCAGGGGACATTATATGGATAATGATCCATTAAAGTACATTGAGTAGGAGTGGTCCAGCTGGCACAAAAAGTAAAAAGGGATCAGTTTCACGAAAAACCAAAGAGGAAAAAATAGTTAGCAAGAAAGTGTTAAACAGCATGACATGCTGCAGAGAGTTCAATAAGTGTGAATGTTGAGAAAAATAAATAAATTTTTCAATTGAAATTTATTGATTGCTTTGTAAAAATAATCTCAATTCAATGTAAGAATAAGAAGGGATTTGAGAGTCTGGGAGACTTGAAAGATGGTAGTATTCTTAATAGAAATAAGGATATTCATAAAAGAGGTGAGGTTGAGATGAAAGCTAATATAATCATAACATATTGATTCCTTTTCATCATATGCTACTCTCACACTTAAAAATTGAAAGTGTGTGTGCAAGTGTGTGTGTGTGAGAGACGTGTGACAGAGTACATGTGTGAGAAAGTGTGTGTGTGTGTGAGATAGTGTGGGTATGAGAATGTGTGTGTATGAGAGTGTGTATGTGAAAGAGTGTGTGAGAGTGGGAGTGATGTCTTACTGACTTTAACCGTAAAAGAAATGGAATTTACCTGCCCTGATAAAGGACAACTGTGTCAATCAAGAAGAGATAGAAACAAGTTTTGAGAATCTGGGGGAGGGGGAAGAAGCAGGAAGGTATAGAAATTTTATTGACTCTAGTTAAGACAACCACTGTGCAGGGCACATACTACAGAGTACAGACTATCAGTGAGGTGGAGTAGAGGGGGAAATTGTCAAAGATCATCGTAGTTCTATTGGAGACAAACCCCAAACTGGCTACATACAAAACTCATCTTCTCACTGTGACTGAATAATTACAAATTCCTTTGGGATCAAATCATAAACCCATCAAGGCAATCCTATGACCCTTGAGGTAATCTTGTCCACACTTTGGAGACCACTACTCTACAATTCCCCTTTGTTCTTACTCACAGCAGAGTCTTATAAAAGAGATCTATAATCACCAAAGAGTTCAGTGAGATCATCCAGTTAGAGGTGAGGGAAGGAACAAAAATGAAAATAAAAAACAAAAAGAATGGATAAGGAGTGCTGATTTGCTAGATATTGACATACAAGAGGATGGAAAATCTACTGACCTCTTCAATCAGTTTGTATCTCTGACACAGGCCTCAAAAGTGGACAATTGCTTCCACAAAAGTGGGAAGTTGTAAAAGGACCTCACACTTTTTCATGCAACATAAGCCTACCTGTTTAGCCCAAATATCTGTTAGTGTGGGTATATGGCTGTGATAGATAGAACACATAAGAATTAAAGAACTCTTTAAGAATTAAAGTGAGTCTGAAATAGCAAGCCCCCTAGCAAAACCAGAATGGTCTGCTAGCACAGGTTCTTTAATCCGCTTTTCTAAAGGAAAGATAGCTTTAAAGGGGTTAATGTTCTCACTTTAATTACATTCACTATTTCAGGAGAAAACTCAACACCCTGAACATGAAGAAAATACAAACAGAGAAATTAGCACACAGATCCAACTGTCTGAAATAAGTAATCCAACCACTTACACACACCACCAGACCAGTAAAGCACCAATTTTTGAGTAGTTGGAGGGCTCTTATCAAAGAGCTACTCAGAGTCCTGTCCAGGGAATCAAAAGGTGCTTCTCATGAGCAAGCCCTGAAAGTAAAATGCCAACTTCCCAAAATATACAACAAAGACTTGCTCCCCTGATTGACTCAGAGACAAAAGGCATGAAACCTGCTTTGTCTCAGCACAGCTGTAAATTATCAGGGTTCAAAGGAGATTAATCCTTCAGATGTTTATAATTAAGCCTGAGCCCAGTTAATTAAATTCTAGAAAAACAACAACAACAACAACAAATCCCACTTTGCTTATGTTTATAGTATCACAAGGAGAACAAAGGAGAGGGATACGCTAGTTATGACAACATGTAATATATATTGCATTTTGAAGAAGGAGCCAAGGATATAATAAAGGAAAGGCATTATGGGAAAAATGGCATGGCCATGAAACCAGGGCAAGGAATAACAGGTTGATAACTACAGTGTTCAACCAGAGTCCTCAGAACATTAGCAGAAAATGAAGAACTATAGCTGTTGGACAAATTTTGCAGTGAATTATAGTGAATTTAGGGAGGACACAGATAAGAATTTCACATAAATAGCAAATAAGGATGAGCTGTAGCTTGTCTCACTAAATGGAACCTCCAAATTTATGACCACAAATCCATTTGAGTGATTATTGGAAATAAAATAAAATAAAAATTGTTTATATTTCTGTACAATTTTTGATACCTCTAATCAGACATTTCTAACCTTTGTTTGAGAGAAATGCTAAAACATGAATGTTTCAGAGATATAAAACTTTCTTCACATTGAATTATTTGTATGCGATTCTAACCTTTTATTTGAAGTCAAAGATTAAAAATCCTGCATCATTTTTAGTTATGATTTTTTTGCTTTATTTCTTTTCTCCTACTTAGTTGCTAATATGCCACAGTCATAAGATAGCTTTTCATGTAAAAAAAAATAGTGGCACTATTCAAGTTATTTTACATTGAACAACAAGTTATCTGTGCTGCACAAATGTGAAACAATTAATTGAAAAAAGTAAACAAAGTGCTTGCAATTCCAGGAAATGGAGGAAAATTTCTATCCAAGAAGAGAACAACAAATGCACTACCTGAGAGAAAGGACATGGCACTTAGGTCAAGGGTTATGGAAAACTTACTTTTCTTTTTCCTCTAGGTCTCAGGGCAAAAAAATAGAGTAAAGAAAAAGGAATTCATGATGATGTACAGGAAGTAAAAGAGGGAATTAATGCAGATGCAACTGGGGTGCTGATAGCATAATTAAGCCTGCTAGTTAAGCTCAAGGAAACACATATGACATTATTCAAGATTAGCTGTGATAATTATTTTGCATGTGACTTCAGAACATATGGTGCTCCAAAACAATGTGTCCTCATATGTTGCTATGTAATGAGTTTCCTTACTGTGCTTATGTAGATTAGTTATACAAGTGCTGCAAAGAGTTCTGTGCCACCTGTCATTTCCCTGGTTATGACACCAATAGTAAGAGCGGTGTAACATACCGTGATTTGCAGGGGAAATAGTAATTACTAGTACTAAAGATTTCTATTTCATGACTAGTTTGTGTTACCTTATATATAGTCTCTCATATAATTATGATTAGGTTTGAGCCATTATTTTGATTATTCATAAGGATAAAGGTAATTGTAAAATGAAAAAAAAAAACTTTCAAATTGCTCAAAAGGAGGTAGGAAACTTTCCATTGTCCTTCATTTTTATCCCAGTTTTCATCATTTTTATCCCTGAACCATTTCTTATGCATGCATATTTGGAATAGATAGTTTTCTTCCATGATAAGCAGAGTGTGCTCTCTGAGACCTTCTACAGAACAGTGAGGGGAAAAGTGTGCTTCAAATGTATTTTTAATTTTTTTTATCATAGACCTATCTGTGTCATATTACACTTTTAGCTTTACTGATAGCATTTGTAGCATTATTCTTGCTTTGTTGACTCATCTCCATTTCCAGCATACCTCTAAAATGATGTGCTGGAAAAGGAAAGAAAATATGGTTCTAATTATTGGTGATATCATGGGCACTGGTCTGCACTTCCTAATGTTGCTGAAGTAAGAATCTTTGCAAAGTGTGCCCTGGTACCAGATTGTCACATCACTTCCTGGCTATCATTTCCAAATCATGCTGACTATACTGTGGTCATTGTCTCATGTCTCATATCTCCATATCCTCATAATTTTGATCCTTGTCCCTGGAAATTCTGGTGCTGATAAAGGAGTTTCCAGATTTTGGAGGCAAAAAGCAAATGTTCCTACCACTTCCTAAGAATAATTTCCAAATAATTATCTTTCCAGATCCATTTATTTGCTTGTTGCCTTCCTCCTCGTTAGAATGAAATAAGTTTAAGGTCAGGGACTGACATTTTTACTTTTATTTGTAAATTTCACAGGCATCTCAGTAAGTCAGTCCACAAGCAATTTGTTAAGTGTTTTACTATGTGGCAAGAGCTGTGAGGTGAAAAAATACAGGGGATAGAAGAAAGTTAAAATCAGTCCTTGTCTTCAATGAAATAATTATTTACTGGAGTTGATAGACATGAAAATTACTAGATACATACATACATATTCTGTACAAATGTACAGAGTAAGGAAAATAATCTCAGATAGGAAGGAATTATTAGCTAGATTGTCTGGTAAAGGCCTCCTGCAGAAGGTGGGGTTTGAGTTGTGTTGTGAAGGAATATATGGGAACTAAGAGGTGTAGAGAGAGAACATTCCAGACTGAGGAACAATGCCAAAACACAAAGAAAGGAATTCTGGGAAGATAGCAAAGTAGTCCAGAAATTAATGTGGTGGAGGGAAGAAAAAAAAAGAAAAAAACAATTTATATGATAACTTTGTTGTATATTTGGAGGAAGCAGCAAGTTGTATATGGTAGATTTGCAATGTCACAAGCAATCATCTTTTTATTGTACTGTGTTATGGAAATGCTTGTTTTGACCTGTCAATTGAAAATAAAATAAATTTTAAAAATACAAAGTATAAGGATTCATGAGTAGGCTTGTATGGAAGGAATTAAAATATAAAACTGGCAAAGATGGAGGTGAAAAAGTATGTTTTAAGCTAAGCAGAAGACTATATTTGATCCTGGAATTGATAGAAAGCCAATCTATAGCTACAGGAATAAAAAGGGTGGGAGAATTGGGGGGGAGGGGAGATGAAGGGGAATTATATAGCCAGACCTATCCTTTGAGTAGAGGATGGAATGGACAGAAAAGTTTCAAAAAGCACAAAGATAAATGATGAAATGATTCCAAAAGTCCACGCTCCACCTCCCCCCCCCCAAAAAAAAAAGTAATGAAGGCCTCACTTAGGTGAGTGGCTTTGTGCATTTAGAAAAGGAGTACAGGAGAAATATAATGTAGTGATAGTCATCTTCCCTGGTTAGAATAATGTTAGTTTTACAAAATAGTGGAATTTAGGAGGAACTCAGTAATATTTTTTCTCTTTAGGGTTATAAAATGTTTTATTTTTCAAATGGATTTTTTTACATCAGCAAGAAATCATTTCAGAGAATCATTGAAGTTAAATATGTTAAGCTAAGTGATCAGAAAGAATTGGGGGAAAGGGCTGAAGGGAATAATTACTAATTAAGAAACCGTTTTAAAATAATATAAACCATTAATGAAATATTCCCACAGAAACGTGGTAATCAGAAAAACGTTATATCACTGATTACTCTTTCGTTAGCACTAAATCTGCACCATCTGGTACAATTAAATCTTCAAGGATCAATGATGGCTTAACAAAGGTAATTTCCAAAGTCAGTAGTAAGATCAAAACTGAGGTAGGAGAGAAATGAGGGTCTAAGAAGCACAAAATAGAAAATCCATCTCTTAAACTTCAAAATGTGTGTGTTCGTTAACAAATTTAGACTAACTTTATAATTGATGAATCACCTCTAATCTCAGGCTGAAAGACATCAACTGCAACCTCAAAAGTTCAATCTACTGTAGTGTCATTTTTAAAGAAAAAATGAAATGCAATATTTAGCCTCTAAAAGGAGAAGTGGTAAGAAAAATGTCAGAGAAAAATATGTGAGCCATATTGAATCATTCAAAATGGATGACAGGTTGAAAATACAACTTTAAGGTTTCGTTCGATAAAATTCAGCATATTTAAAACTTTCATTTCAATCACTTTTTTTAATTTGAATTCACTCAGTGCCAAGTCATTTCCCAGAAAATATCATTGCATACAGATTTTGTCTGATATAGGTGCCATAAGAAATTTAAACTGTGATAGGTCTTTTTTATTGCCTAAATGATTGCTTTAGATTCCAGGATTAAATGTTCTTGCTAATAAGAATCTTGCTATATAAAGTTTATCTTTTTTTATCTTTTAGTTTATAGGAAGACGTTTTAATTTCCTGAAAAGTCAGACTTGAAAAAATTCTTTTTGAAACAAAAACTGCAGCTGATTGCATTACAAATATGTAATGTTAGAAAATAACTGTTGACTTTTGTTGAATTTTGCAAACAATGGGCAAAAGAGAAAAAATGACAAAGGAATTTTACACAGTAAATTATTAAAATCAGAGTTAGGCAAGTGAAAGAGGATTGAAAACAGATACCATTCCCTTCTATTAAGAGGATTAGAATTCTTATACAAAGATATTCTGATCGATATTTCTATTTAAAATGTCAAGTCACTAAAAATCATTTGTAAGTTTGTCTCAAGTTTATGGAACTGTTCCTGAAACAAGCAGTGAGTAAATTTCTAACCTTGGGGGAGTTCATTAACTTATTTGCATCACTAGGGAACCATTTAGCCTACAGGAAGAAATGGTTTATTGAATAGGTTTAAAGTGCATAGTATAATTCTACTTCGCTTATCTGATTTCATTTATTAAATTTTTGATTGAAGAATTACTTTACATATCTCTCCCTACACTTAACTTCACCAACATGTCACATGAATGTTTTATCACATCATGAAAACAACCCCAGGTAGCAAAAAGCTTTGCTAGAAAGATACAAGCTATGACAGGGCCTTCCAACCAGAGCAGTCATTGACTATAAGACTACTTGAAGGCTGTGTTTCTGTCTTCTGAGGACTAGACTAACTTCATCAAAACTTAAAACCTAAGTGTTATTAAGCAAGTATACAGGTATTGTTTTTATGAGGAAACAGGATATACAGAAATATATTATAGACTACTAAGGTATGGAGAATTTGCAATTCTCATTATTAAAGATACTACCCAAATTATTGGATGGTTAAAGCAATTGTATTCATTGGAAGTTTCTTGAGCAAGTTTCAATTCTACCAGGTAGGAGCATTTGTTATGAGAGACAGAGTTTGTTAGAGACAAGTGATTTGCATGCTAAGTGTGCTATTTCCTATTAACCTCTCAGTATTCTAGGCAATCCCCTAAACCTGCAAGGTGCAGGGAAGTTTCTTTCCTGTATTGGTTGAGGAAAGTTCCTCACTGGATAGCAGGCAAATTATTTAATAAATTTCCCTCATATAAAATAAGGAGTTTGGTCCAGAGTACCTTCTAATTTTCTTTCCAATCTGAAACTATAATCTTTAGTTGATATGGTTACTGAAGTATTAAAAGTTGTTCCTCTATCATCCTTTAAAAGACTCGAGGATTTTTAAAGACTAAGAAACAGTAAGATAAAAGAAGTAAGGTTAAAACAAGAAAAGTAATCTTTAGGAAACAGAAAGAATAGATTTTCAGATATCTTTTTCATGCCACTAACAAATTCTTGTAACATGCTGAATTTATTCCTAATCTGCCTATTTCTTTTAACCAGACAAATTATATGGTAACAAAAATAGAGGGAAAATAGTAGAACAAAAACAAATAGAACAAAATAAGGAAAATAGAAAAGAAACCTAAACTGGGTTTGCATTGGCAAGTCCCTTACACACACACACACACACACACACACACACACACACGAAAATATAAATTAACCGTGGCATAGATTACAAATAGACATTTAGGTTTTTTGAATGGTATTCTGAATCATGTTTGTTTATATGTTATGTAATCATAAAGCATAATTATTACTATTTTAAATTTATGTTAAATTTATATGTTATGATTAAATTTATGTTGTGATGATTTATTGTGTCACTATATTATTATATTAATAAATATGTAATTATTATAATAATATCAATAAATTGTACATGGTATTGAGAAGCAATATGGCCTAATGGAAAAACAAGCTTACCTCAAAAAGGCCTGACTTAATTCCTGCTCTTCTGACACATACTGACTTTTTGACACTGTAAAATCACTTAACTTCTCAGTATTCTAGGCAGCCTGCTAAAGCTCTGCCTCTTCTTTTTTTTTATTTTTGGAAGAGGGGGAAGGCACGGAAATTGGGGTTAAGTGACTTTCCCAAGGTTACACTGATAGTTTTTGTGTTAAGTGTCTGAGGCTGGATTTGAACTCGGGGTTGTCCTGGCTCCAGGGCTGGTGCTCTATTCACTGTGCCACCTAGCTGCCCCTGAAGTTGCCTTCTTGCACTGAAAGAAGAAGGTTCCTCACTGGATATTTACCTATAAAAGAAATCACAGGCCTGTTCTCTCCCCTTTTGTGACTTAGTTAACTGATTCTATTGGATTAAATATATTTGCCCTGATGATTCATTGTACCTAGATCAGGCATGAATTTTAGAGCAAATTATTGATATCCTATGTCATAATTTCATATCTTCTTGTCTGAAAAGAAATAGGTATTGGGGGGAGATTTGTCAGGATGTCCTCATTAAGTCCCTTCATTGAAGTTGAGATTTATGGTTACTCTTGTCATATTATAACCACATTTTCATTAAATTTATCAAAATGTAATATATGGACTTCAACCAGAGATGAAATTCTTTGTAAGCTTCCTCTAATTGATAAATAAGAGAGCATACTTATTCCAGAACAATCTTAGATCTTTTGAAATCTAATGACTTTATAGTTTGTGAATATAACAAGTAGAATGGAGAGTACATTTTCATTATATCTTCAAGCAAAGTTTCAAAATGATAATAATAATGATAGTTTGTTTTACTTCGGAGATCAAGAAAGAGGAAATCTAACTCTACTTTCCTCCAATTATTAGGAATTTACTTCATAAATTCTTATTAAATCTGCTTCTTTGTACCTTCTACTTGCAGTGCCTTGTTCATCCCTCTTGGTATAAAAATGTCTCATGACACTCACTCTTTCATGTCATTTAATATTTAGCATTCTAACCTCCAGGCTAAATACCCCAACTTTCTTTTACCAATACTTTTGAAGCATGCTTTCAATGTTCATTATTTACTATTTCATTTGTATTCTTCTGGCTTTTCTCTAATTTATTAATTGTTCATTCTAATACACAAGTAATTGTTATTAGATTAGTGGTTTATAACTAGGATTGTTCTATTTTGTCCTTTGCTTCTTCACTAGTTCCATTTGGTCTGGTATGTCATTTAATTCCAGTTTTATTCAAATTTGTATATAAAATGAAAAGACATATTTGCTGTTTCCTTACTAAATATGTCACTAGTATTCTTTTTTTTATCAAATGCTTTATTAACTTCTAATTTACATCATTCATTTTCACAAGATTTTGAGTTACAAATTTTCTCCCTATTTTACCCCTACCTACCACCCCAAAATAGTGATCTCACTGCATATCCCCTCCTCCAGTCTGCTCTCTCCCATGTCTTCTCGCATACCCCCTCTGACTTCCAGTAGGGCACGGTGCATCTCTATGCCCCAGTGCCTGTATATCTTATTTTCCCATTTACTTGTAAAATAATAATAATAATAGTTATTATTATTATTATATTAAGCATTTGATTTTAAGGTTTTAATTCCAGATTTTTCCCTTCCTTCCTTGTCACCTAACCTTGTACATGTATAGCTATGCAAAACATTTCCATTGTGGATATATTGTAAAAGATCGACTATATTTCCCCACCTCTTATTCCACATCTCGCTTGTTCTGTTCTCTACTTTGATTCTGTCCCTTTAAAAATTGGGTTCTTCCAACTTCCCTCCCTGCCAGCCTGTTCTTCTTTCCATCATCCTCCCTATCATTCATTCCCCCCAACTCTCCTGTAGGGAGAGATACCATATTTAGTGTGTATGTCATTCCCTGCCTAAGCCAAATTCAATGAGAATAAAGTTGACCCATTCCCTTTTCTTCCTGTTTTTTTTCCCCTCCAATGTAACCATTTTCCCTTGCCTCTTCTATATGAAATAGTTTGCCTCATTCTGTCTTTCCCCATCTCCTCTCATTATATTCTTCTCTCACCTCTTAATTTCACCTTTTAAGTATCATCCTTTCCTATTAAATTGGTCCTATGCCCTCTATCTATGTATACCTGTACACATACACACACATATACACACACATTCACATATGTATTAATGTGCCCATATTCCCTCCTATATAGACATATTCATATGTGTACATACACACACATACACACAGACATTTCTATTCCCTTCAAATATTCTCATACTGAGGAAAGTTTCATCACTTGCAATTATCATTTTTTCCATGTAGGGATGTAAATAGTTCAACTTTGTCAAGGTCCTTATGATTTCTTTTCCCTGTTTACCTTCACATGCTTCTCTTTCTTCTTGTATCTGAATGTCAAATTTTCTATTCAACTCTGGTTTTTTCATCAAGAATGCTTGAAAGAGGGCAGCCAGGTGGCTCAGCGAGTAGGAGCACCAGCTCCAGTGTCAGGATGACCTGGGGATCAAATCTGAGCTCAGATACTTAGCACCACACCCAGAAATAACTGGCCTTGTAACCTTGAGCAAGTTACTTAACCCCGATTGCTTTAATAAAAAAAAAAAAAAAGAATGCTTGAAAGTCATCTGTTCCATTGAATGACCATATTTTCCCCGGAATATCACTAGGATTCTTAAGAATCAGTGTTTTTTTTTTTTCTGTTGCACAAATGATGGTATACAAACATAAAATAGTCATGCCATTAAATGGAAATTTTTAAAATTAATCATTAAAGCCCCTCAAATGATCTATATCATATAAGATGAGATGTTCTGAAGCTGTGTAGATACATGTGAGATTTTCATAGAAATGCATTGAAAAAAATAATCAGATATGTACCATACACTGTCAGGTTAATCTTGACTTATTCTTGCAAGTATAATTCTCAGGTATATAGGTCTAAAAATTTAAAATAATTTAAAATTACCTTACCCGCATTAGATTTTTTTAGAATAGATTAGATATTTGTACAATCCTTTTTAAACTTTTTTTTTCTTTCAAATTCACTTAAAGAGATAAGGGTGGCAAACCAGAGACATACTCTTTTTACAATAAATATTTTCTTCAAAAACTTAAAAAAAGTGTTTGGATTTTGTTTAATGGGTGAATAGCCACTGAAGACCAAATTCTTATCACATCTTTAGATCACCCATCCCAGTGAGTTTTGCAGAATATGTGCAGAGATAGCCTTTCTGGTTCTAATGCAAAAAGGGGAAGATATTTTCTAGACATTCGCAATCAAAGGGCAGGTATTGTGTGATGATGAAAAATCTTTTGGTTGGCTACAGATCCAGAAGTATGATGTCTCTGATACTAAGGTTCTGGGCACAAAGTAAGATCACATACCAAAAAGATAAGTCAATGAGATCTCCTTCTCTTTTCATTGTTGGTGATGAGGGAAGACAAACTGTTGTAAAGGGCTAGGAGATGCAATAGCAACAAGCCATAGTTACTTTTGTATTTGTTTCTCCATTATCTTAGCTGAAGGAGCATAAAGATATTGAATTTTCTGGGCCTCTATTTTATCCTGTAGCTGACTTGTAACCAGGAAGTAAAGCAAAGGAAAATATTGCAGGAAAGTGCTTTCTCTCTGAAAACTCAGTTAAGTTCAGCCCTTCTGGGTTCTTCTGGCTTTTCAGTGAATAAGATTTCTAATCATTACATCACACCACATCAGCTCTTCAGTTCTGAATGTTCAGAAAGAAGTTTCAGGTGACACATCAGAACATCCATGACATATAACTAATAGGAAGGACAAAAAACATTCTCTGAAGACTAAGTCTTCATAGACCAATTCCCATTACATTAAAAAATGTATTTCTACCTCTTGTTCCCTCATGCAGTTTGTTTAAAATTGTCTAATAACAGTATTTTCAAATGCATAATTATGCTCTTGTAATTTAAGCTTTCCTCTTTTCCTGCACTTAAATTAGTTTTTCTTAATATAATAGTCAAATGAAAGTAAATTGTAAGAAAATTTTAACACTTTAGTCTATCATCTTGCTTTCATTTGTAACAATTAGATTCATTTTGTAAACAATATATTTAAAGTATTAATTATACTTTAAATTTTCTTTCAGATAACCACCAAATATATAGGATAAAAAGAATCAGTATTATAATGCCCTTATATTTTAAAAAATCTATGATGATTGTTTTTGGATTACAATTGACTGACATAGCCATGTGATTTGTTTCAGAGTTCAGATAACTTAATGTGCCATCAAAGTGAATATTTTTTCCAGTGATGTTTGCAAACTACAAATACTTCCCCATTTTTTACAATTCTTGCCCATATCCAAAAAATAAAAATCTGCCACAGCTGATTTGCCCAGTACAAGGAAGTTCTTTGAATAAGTAGTTAGCATTCAGTTGGGACCACTGTAGAACTCAGGTTTTTGATCTCTTTCCATGTTATCAGCTCAATATCACTGTGAATCATGAATTTACTGGATGATATATTTCATTCCACTTCTTTGCCATAAAATACCATTAAAATAATATGCTGTTAGCCATAATGTGTCCATTATGTTATCCTTTGAATCATACACAATTTCATTTCTCAGGTACTGTGATTTGCAGTCATATAGCACAACCAGAAAAAAAATGAGACTGAAATGATGCATTTTTGAGAGGCAGAGCCAAGATGAAAGAACAGAAGTAACTTTTCTAAGCTACTCGGTCAATCCCATCACTAAACTTTAAAAAGTGAATCTGATGGCCTCAAACAACTCACTTAACCCCAATTGCCCTCCAAAAAAAAAGCAAAAAAAAGTGAATCTGAATGGATTTTTGAGTGACAGCATCCACTGGGAGAAAGAGCATGGCAGAATCCATCCCAGGAAAGTGCCTTCGTGGGTCGGGTCAGGGGGAGCAAGGAGAACATTGGGGCTGTCCCAGGCTGGACTAGAGAGTAGACTACAGCAGAAGCCCCAGCCATCAGACTCACCCACCCCAAGGGCAATTTGTAGCAGTATCACCAGCTTCTCATCATGGGCCTGGAGGATCCATCAGAGCTGGGTAAGAGAAAGCACAGGGCCCAAATCAGAGACAGCAGCTTCTCCTGGGGCAATCAGCCCACAGCCTGGAAATTTAAAAATCATCTACCTGGTTTTCTAGAGGCATATATAGCACAGTAAACTCTAGTGTCTCTGATTCCCCCTCCCTGACATAGAAAAACCAGAGATAAATGTCCCACCCAAAGCAAAATACCAGAAATAGCCTCAGACTTAGGAGTCACCTGAGAAAGGGGGTAACTGAGGCAGTAAGGAGTCTGAAGAGAAGGGCAGAAAGGGGCTCAACAAGCCTTATGTCAGCTGACCAGCAAAAACCTGCCTGAGCTGTAGCCCAGGGGCATAGAGGCAGGAATCTGAAGAGGCTAGACCACCCCTCCCCCACCAATTACTCTGTGATCCTCAGGGTAATTCAGAGGAAACACTGAGACTCCTGGACTTTGGCCTCAATCTAGACATCCAGAGGCTACAGCACACAAAACCAACAACAAGTCACCTAGGTCCCAGCCTGAGAAGCTTGAGTCAGAGCCCTCTGTACCCCAGGAGCAGAAATACACTTTAAAAGACAGGAAATAGGCAATTACAATGGGCTGGAAATAACTTGCAAAGCAAGATTGAAGACAAGAGAATCCTATTATTTTGAGCAAGAAGAACCACTTTCAGGAGACACCATGTAATGTGGTTCAGGCTCTGGGAATCCTCTGAGCTTTCCTTGAGTCCTTGAGGTACAGGCTCTGGGAACCTCCCTTGGACTCTTGATTAAATCATCCCATTTGATGAGGCATTTGTATGAGGCAATAAGCTGTACATTGTGGCTGGGCCCAGACCTGTAGGCTAGTTACTAACTACTAACTACTAACTCTAGCTTAGTTACTAGCCTAGCCATCCATTGTTCATCTACTTATAGATCCACCTTTGAATTGGCCTAGCCCACCATTGTATGTAGTCTCCAGCTACTTCCCTCCCTTAATCACTCATTGACACCATTAACTCCTCCTGAAGACCCTCCCCAAACTCCTCCCCTAGACAACCCCTAGATTCCTCCCACAACCTTTTGTATATAAGACCCCATCCTGTCTTCATGTTTGTGAGAGCATGGTAGAATGACCTAGCCCAGACTTACTCTGTTTCTAATAACTTTTAATAAATTTTAATTTTCTTTGGCTGACCCAGAGTGTTGGTATTTAGGAGTCTCCAGAACAACACTAACCCTCTTAGTGGGTAAACTCTAGACATGGACTCTGTGTCCACATCTGAGACCACAAATGGAAATAAGAACTGGTGTCCAACCCAAAAAGCATTCTTGGAGGAGCTCAAGAAAGATTTTAAAAGCCAAATTAGAGAAGTAGAAGATAAATTTAAATCTGCAGTGACCAAATTGGAAAAAAAAACTCTAACTGAAGAAACAAATACTTAAAAAGTAAAATTTATTTACTAATTGGAGATTAATCTCTAAATTATTTACTAATTGTAGATAATCTCTAAAAATGAGCTTCAAAAAGTAACCAATGAAAATAATTCACCAAAAATTAGATTCAGTTATATTGACGCTCAGGACTGTTTGATGCAGTATAGTCAATCAAACAAAACATGAGGATTGAAAAATTGGAAGAAAGTGTAAAATATCTCATTGGAAAAACAACTGACCTGGAGAACAGATCCAGGAGAGATAACTTAAGAATTATTGGTCTACCAGAAAGCCATGATGAAAAAAGCAGCCTGGACAACATCCTCCAAGAGACTGTCAAAGAAAACTGTCCTGAAGTCCTACAATCAGAAGGTAAAATTGTTTTCAAAAAAATTCACTGGTCTCCTCCTGAAAGAAATCCCAAATTGAAAACTCCAAGAAATATAGCAGCCAAATTCCAGATTTACAAGGTTAAGGGGAAAATATTGCAAGCAGCCAAAAAGAACCAATTCAAATATCGTGGACCTACAGTCAGGATTACACAGGACCCAGCAGCTTCTACATTGAGGCAAAAGAGCTAGAACCGTAACCAAGGATTAACTTCCTGGAAAACTCAGCATAAGCTTTAAGGCAAGCATATGGTCATTTAATGAAATAAGAGACTTCCAGACTTTCCTGATGAAAAAGCCATAGCTCAATGGAAAATATGATCTCCAATTAAAAGACTCAAGAAAGACATAAAATGGTAAACAAGGAAAGCACACACTCATAAATACACATGATGCACACACATACAATCACGTACACATCCACATAACTTGGGATGCCATAAGAACAAACTGTTTACATCCCTATATGAGAAGCTGATAGCTTTCAATATTGAAATTTATATGAATATCATGACCTTGAAAAGGGATATACATAGGGGCAGCCAGGTGGCACAGTGAGTAAGAGTGCCGGCCCCGGAGTAGGGAGACCCAGGATAGGTTCTGGCCTCAGATACTTAACACCCACACAAAATAACTGGCTGTGTAACCTTGAGCAAGTTACTCAACTCCAATTGCTTTAAAAAAAGGGATAGACATAGATAGAGGGTGTGGGTATAAATGAACTAATCTGATAATTAAAAAAAACCTTATTAAGGGCTTCAAAGGGACTGTAATGGGATAAAAGGAAAGGATGAGTCAGAAAAGGTAAATTATGCCAGATGAAGAGGCATAAAAACATATAACAGTAGAGGGGAAGGAAATAGGGAGAGGAACATCATTTGAATATTATTCTCACTGGTTCTGGTTCAAAGAGGGATCAACATAGTCAGTTAAGTTTAAGATTCTAATGTGAAAAGACACAAAAACTCATTAAATAGAGGGAAAGGAGGGAGGGAGAAGAGCACTGTATGAAATTTACTCTCCTTGATTTGGGGTCAAAAGGGGAATAACATACTCTGATAAGTATAGAAATCTATTGTGTCCTATAGGCAATAGGAGAGGAGAAGGGGGATTAGAAGGGAGGGAAAGAGTAGTAAGGGGAGAAAGTAGGTAAAGAAGGAGGGTCCCAGGGAGGGAACACTGAGGGAGGCAGTGGTCAAAAGGAAAGTTCTTAAGGAGGAGAAGGTAGAAGAAAGAAACAAAAACATAAGCAGGGGAGGGAATAGAATGGAGGGAAAGAGACAGATAGTAACCATTACTGTGAATGTGAATGGGATGGACTGTCCCATAAAACAGAGACTGATTAAAGAATGGATTAAAAACCATAATCCTACAATATGCTGTCTACAAGAAACACATTTGAAACAAAGGGATACACACAGGGTAAAGGTAAAAGGCTGCAGTAGAATATATTACTCTTCAGCGAAAGTTAAGAAATCAGGGGTAGCAATCTTTATCTCTGATAAAGCAAAATCAAAAATTGATGTAATTAACAGAGATAAGGAAGGAAACTATATCCTGCTAAAAGGCACCATGGAGAATGAAACAATATCATTACTTAACATATATGCACCAAGTGATATAGCATCCAGATTCCTAGAGGAGAAGTTAAAGGAATTAGAGGAAGAAATAGATAGCAAAACTGTACTAGTGGGGGGGGGGACCTTAATATACCCCTCTCTGAACTTGATAAATCTAACCTCAAAATACTTTCTTCTTAGCAGTTCATGGCACATACTCAAAAATTGATCATATACTAGGGTATAAACACTCACAATTCAATGCAGAAAGGCAGAAATATTAAATGCATCCTCCTCAGATCATGATGAAATAAAAATCATGAGCAATAAAGGACCATGGAAAGATAGACTAAAAACTAACTGGAAATTAAACAATTTAATTCTAAAGAATGAGTGGGTCAAACAGGAAATTATAGAAACTATCAGAAATTTCATTCAAGAGAATGACAATAATGAGACAACATAACAAAATTTGTGGGATTCAGAAAAGGCAGTTCTTAGGAGAAGTTTTATATTACTGAGTGCATAGATGAATAAATTAGAGAAAATGGAGGTCAGTGAATTGGGCATGCAATTGAAAAAGCTAGAAAAAAAACAAATTATGATCCTCAATTAAATGCTAAATTAGAAATACTGAAAACCAAAGGAGAGATTAATAAAATTGAAATTAAGAAAACTATTGAATTAATAAATAAAACTAAGAGCTGGCTTTATGGGGGAAAAACAATGAAATTGATAAACCATTAGGCAATATGATAAAAAAAGAATAACAAATTATGAATATCAAAATTGAAAAGGGTGAATCTATCTCCAATGAAGAAGAAATTAAAATAATAATTAGGAATTATTTTGCCAAATTGTATGCACATAAATCTGACAGTCTTAGTGAAATGGATGAATATTTACAAAAAATATATATGTTGCCCAGATTAACTGAAGAAGAAATAAATTACTTAAATAACCCTATCTCAGAATAAGAAATCGAACAAGTCATCAGTGAACTCCTTAGGAAAAATGCTCCAGGGCCAGATGGATTTACTAGTGAATCCTATCAAACATTTAAAAAACAATTGATTCCAATACTCTACAAACTATTTGGGAAAATTAGTGAAGAATGAGTCCTACCAAATTCTTTTTATGACACACATATTGTACTGACACCTAAATCATGAAGAGATAAAACAGAGAAAGAAAATTATAGACCAATTTCCCTCATGAATATAGATGCACAAATTTTAAATAAAATATTACCAAAAAGACTACAGCAACTTATGTCAAGAATAATACTCTTAATCAGGTAGGATTTATTCCAGGCATGCAAGAATGGTTTAATGTTGGGAAAACCATTAGGAAAATTGATCATATGAACAATAAAACTAGCAGAAACTACATGATTATCTCAATAGATGTAGAAAAGGCTTTTGACAAAATACAACTTCCATTCCTATTAAAAACACAAGAATGTATAGGAATAAATGGAGCCTTCCTTAAAGTAATAGGTAGCATCTTTTTCAAGCCATCTGCAAGTATTATATGTAATGGAGATAAGCTAGAAGCATTTCTAATAATATCTAGGGTGAAACAATGGTATCCACTATCATCCCTCTTATTCAATCTGGTACTAGAAATCTTAGCAGTAGCAATTAGAGAAAAAAAAAGAAATCAAACGATCAGATTATGCAAAGAAGAGACCAAGTTATCACTCTTTGCAGATGATAGTATTATATACTTAGAGAATCCTAGAGAATCAAGTAAAAGACTGAGACAATAAATGAATTTGGCAAATTTCGGGATATAAAATAAACCCACATAAATCCTCTGCATTCCTGTGTATTTCTTTTTCTTTCTTTTTTTTTTAAGCAATCGGGGTTAAGTAACTTGCTCAAGGTTACATGGCCAGTTATTTCTGGGTTTGGTGCTGAGTGTCTGAGCCCAGGATTAGATCTCTAGGTCATCCTGACACTGGAGCCGGTGCTCTTACTCGCTGTGCTACTAGGCCTCCCCTCCTGTGTATTTCTAATGAAATTCAACAGCAAGAGATAGAAAGAGAAATCCCATTTAAAGTTACTGTAGACATTATAAAATATTTGGGAATCTACCTGCCAAAACAAACCCAGGAATTATATGAACACAACTACAAAACTCTTCACACAAATAAAGTCAGAACTAACTAATTGGAAAAATATCAATTGCTCATGGCTGGGTTGATCTAATGTAATAAAAATGCCAATTTTACCTACATTAAATTATCTATTTAGTGCCATACCAATCAATTTACCAAAAAAAAAATACTTTATAGAATTATAAAAATATAGTAACAAAATTCATTTGGAAGAACAAAAGATCCAGAATATCAATGGAATTAATGAAAAGAAATGCTATGGAAGGTGGACTAGTTATGCCAGATTTCAATATTAATTATAAAGCAGCAGTCATCAAAACTACTTGATACTGGTTGAGGAATAGACCAGTGGATCAATGTTATAAATAGGGTACATGAGACACAGCCAACAATGACTATTGTAATTTACTGTTTGATAAACCCAAACACCCAGTTTTTGGGGTCTTTTGGATAAGAACTCACTATTTGACAAAAAACTGCTGGAAAAAATGGAATATAGTATGGCAGAAATTGCACATAGACCATTATCTAACACCACATACCAAAATCATGTCTAACTGGTGCATGATCTAGGTATAAAGGCTGATACTGTAAGCAATCTGGGAAAGCAATTAATTGTTTGCCAGTCAGATTTGTGGAGAGAAGACTTTATGACCAAATGAGAATTAGCGTTATAAAATGCAAAATGGATAATTTTGATTATATTAAATTCAAAAGCTTCTGTAGAAACAAAACCAATGTAACTAAGATTAGGAGGACAGTGGCAAATTGCGAAAGAATTTTTACAACCTATGTCTATGATAAAGGACTTGCTTCTAAAATATACAGAGAAATGAGTCAAATCTATAAGAATACTAGTCATTCCCCAATTGATAAATGATCAAAGGATATCAACAGGCAATTTTCAGAAGAAGAAATTAAAGATATCTATAAGCATATGAAAAAAGCTCTAAATCACTATTGATTAGAGAAATTCAAATGAAAACAACTCTGAGGCACCACATCTCACCAGTCAGATTGGCTGAGATGACAAAACAGGAGAATGATAAATGCTGAATAGGATGTAGAAAAATTGGAACGCTAATGCATTGCTGGTAGAGTTATGAACTGATCCAAAGGTGCTGGAGAGGAATCTGGAATTATGCCCAAAGGGCTATAAATAATTTCATACTCTTTGACCCAGCAATACCACTTCCAGTGTTGTATCCCTTAAGAAATCACAGAAGTGGGAAGAAGATCCATATGTACAAAAATATTTATAGAAGCTTGTTTTATGGTGGCAAAGAATTGGAAATTAAGGGAGGGTCCATCAAGTGGGGAGTGGCTGAACAAATTATGGTATATGAATATAATGGAATACTATTGTTCTATAAGAAACAAGGAGCAGGACTTCATATTTACCTGTAGAGGCCTATGCAAACAGATGCTGAGTGAGAAGAGTAGAATGAGGAGAAATTTGTATGCAATTACAGACAGAAAGTATGTGTGACAACCAACTTTGATAGACTAGGCTCTTCTCAGCAATGCAGTGTTATAAGTCAACACCAAAAGACTCAGGATGGAGAGAGATGTCTACATCCAGAGAAAGAACTAGAAAGAACTATTATAAATATATTTTTTAAATCAATTGGGGTTAAGTAACTTGCTCAAGGTTACATGGCCAGATGTTTCTGGGTGGGTGCTAAGTGTCTGAGCCCTGATTCAATCCCATGTCATTCCTACTCTGGTAGGAATGCTCCGTTGCTCTTACTCACTGTGCTACCTGGCCACCCTTAAATATTTCAGTTTCCCAAATGCACAAAATCCTTTTTATCCCTTCTATTTAACATAGGTGCAATCTTTTGTCCATCTTTAACACCTGCTGGAGACATATATACTGAAAGAGCAACTTAGGCTTCTGATCCCAAAACAATTGGTGTTATTTTGAGTCTTCAGATAACTCGATATGATATGAACCAATCTAGACCATCCCCAAAAGATAACAAGTAGAACAGCAAATAGATGAAAAATGAACCAAAACTGGCCATGTCTCTACAGCAATATTTTTTTTTCATCACTGGTGTAGGGGTGATCATCTTATTCTTTAACATATAACTTATTCCTGAATGTGTTATTTGAAAAAGTAGAAGTGACACTGAAGTAAATGAAGTTGGGAAGAACAGTTTTAGTTGACCATACTCTTAAGAAATCCATGTCAGAGTATTCATGATATAGAAAGGATTTGGTTATTGATTTTCAAGATATCCAAAGGGGGAAAGATATTAAGCCTTTCTGAAAAAAA
>NW_027186315.1:9957473-9975273 GCF_028583685.1 Petaurus breviceps papuanus
CTGAAGATCATGCCTGTTCAGAAACAAACTAGAGCTGGACAACGTACCAGGTTCAAGGCTTTTGTGGCCATTGGTGACTACAATGGCCATGTTGGTCTGGGTGTCAAGTGCTCCAAGGAAGTGGCCACAGCTATTCGAGGTGCTATCATTCTGGCCAAGCTGTCCATCGTTCCTGTGAGACGTGGCTACTGGGGGAACAAGATTGGCAAGCCTCACAGAGTACCCTGCAAGGTCACTGGGCGATGTGGGTCGGTTCTGGTGCGCCTGATCCCCACCCCTAGAGGTACTGGCATTGTCTCAGCTCCTGTGCCTAAAAAGCTGCTGATGATGGCTGGAATTGATGACTGCTACACTTCTGCAAGAGGCTGTACTGCCACTCTGGGCAATTTCGCTAAAGCTACCTTTGATGCCATCTCCAAAACATACAGCTATCTAACCCCAGACCTGTGGAAGGAGACTGTGTTCACTAAGTCTCCTTATCAGGAATTCACCGACCATCTTGTGAAGACTCACACTCGAGTATCTGTCCAGAGGACCCAGGCAGCTGCTGTGGCAACCACGTAGATGGTTTTTTATAAACAAATAAATTGAACTTTGCCTGCTAAAATAAATAAATAAATAATTTGAGTACAACAGCACTTGTTTAATTATTGATTTAACATCTATCAAAATTTTAAGGTGATTTATACTTAAAAGATGATATATTTTAAGGAAAATTAGAAAGGAACAGCTATTTTGGCATTTATGTTCTCTAGTAGACAACAATTTTATAGTCAAAAAAGTGATTGAAATGTGAAAAGAATCCATGATTCTGCTGTGTTTATTATATTTTGTTGCAAAAACTTTCTCAAGAAAGTAAATCTTTGCTTAAAGACTTTCTTACTACAAGGTGTTTCCCATGCACATGTTAAAAGCCTACAGGATTCCTTAAAAATTATATGGACAAGTGGTAAATACACATACAGACACAAATCACAGTCTTTCCTTAGAATTTCTCTCATTCTATATTTTTTCTCAAGTCTCTTTTATCTGTATCTTTGCTTATTGGCTCAGTCAACTGGAAGTGAGTTCTTGTTATGCATCGGTCATTAGTACTTGGGATACATGAAAGAGCAAGATTTTGTCTATGCTTTCCCGGAGCTCCCAATCGGAGAGGGGAAATCTGTGTACGAGGAGCCAGAGAAAATCACAAGGTGGAAGTCAGTGGATAAGAAGCATTGGGAAGGTAAGACTTTAGCTTATATGTGAAGGAAGCCAAGGGAAATAGGGATGTGGAGATGAGCAGAGAGTAGAGGACGGACCCAAGCATGGTGAAGCTTGTGTAAGGAACAAAAAGACACCAGAGTTACAAAAATATGTAGTGGGGTTTAAAGTGTAAATTTAAAGAAAATTGGAAAGGTTGGAAGGGCTGTCTAGGCTGAACAGAGGGTTTGGCATGTTACATTTACTTGAAGGTCAGATTTATTGAATAATCTGTAGATAATTTTTTTATCTCTTTTGTTTAGTTTGTTTCCTTTCTTTTTTATTCATTTTGTTATGCTTTTCCTTGCCAAATATTTTGTGACCTATTGTGACATCTCTCCTACACACAACTTACTATTTTTTAAAACCATGATTCTGATAGTGTACATCTTAGGGTCTTTGTACCATGTATAGCAGTAAGAATTACCAATTCCATCCTATGAACCCAAATTTCACAGCCTTTAAAACTGGGTTGTTTATATGTGTGTGTGTACTTGGGCATATTCTTTAGTGGCAGAGTTCTAGTTACTCCATCATTTCATGTGTGTCACTAAAATGTGGTCAGCAAGACAAAAAAAAATATTTTTTCTTGTTTCTAATGGTGACTTAGAAGAAGGAAACACAATTATATAAAATACACAATCCCATGGTTGATTAACATATATTCCCTTGCACCCAGGGGAGAAATTGTTATAATATCTGAAATGGTAGCATAGAAATTTAATATACTGAGTGATATTTCATAGTTAAAATGTTGACTAATAAACAAGAGTTTATTATATATGATATTGATATCTCTGTTTAAGTCTTGTTGACACTAAAATAACTTAGCAGACAAATACAAATATGTCTAAATAATGATTTATCACCATTCTATTAGCCATAAAGTTCATGGGATATGTGAATTGACACATTCAATTTATTTTAACAGATATATTTCAGAGAATTAGAGGACATTGTTAAAAGGGGTTTCTGTTAAGATAGTTAAGAAGATTTATGTGATAATGATATTGATCTTTCTAATGCTAATGTGGTAAATTCAGTTATGAGAGCACATTATAAAAGTCCGGAAAAAGTCATCTGCTTACTAAGATAATAAAAATTCTTCCTTGGTGGAATGAAAATGTGATGCATACATTAACGATGAAATAAAAAGCTCTAAATAAAGTGATTAGGTCACATTTGATGAAAGTTTCAGTGGAATATGAAAAAAAACTGATTGCATGGTCTAAAAGACTGAAAAGGTGAAATTTATATATATATATATTAAAATATGAAAATATCATTAGTTGAGCAAAACCTATAAAATGTATGTGGGGAGCATGGATGTGTTTAGAAACTAAACTTGTGATGTTAGTGGCTTAAGCAATTTCCAGGAGCTGTAACTCCCCTTATGAATGCATGTAAGCAAATTCTCTCCAATTTATAGTCTTAGATACTTTGCTCAGGGTAACCTAACTAATTTGCATGGGAAGCAAGAATTATCCCAGTTATTCCTGACTTGTAGACCAGTTCTCTATCAACTACACTGTGCTTTCTCTCTGATATGTAAATACGCGTGCGTGTGTGTATGTATCTATCTCTGTCTCTGCATGTGTGTGTATATATATATACATACATTATTTCTAATGTTTCAAAACACTATATTGATTTTCTCAAAAACTCTGACATAGCTACTATTATTTTCTCCCTTTTACAGAAAAGGAAACGGGTTCTAAGAGAGCTATAATGATTTTCTCAGGTTCATACATATGCCAAGTGTCTGACACATGATTCAAATTCAGGTCTTCTTCACTCTAAGTCAAGCACTCTATTGAGCATTTTCTGATTTTCTAAACATAGACATCATTTAATAATTTTATATGGAATTGGAAAAACATTTAAATGTGCATTAATTGCTATGAGTCAATAGACTGAGTTCTACATTAATACTCTGCAAAGCATCAGAACAGTGAAGATTCTTAAGGTGCAGAATGTTACTCTATAAAGGAGGTAGTCAGGGAAAAGAAGAAAGGATAAGAAAACATAGATGTATTTCTGTTTAGATCTTTTAAAGGAATTAGCTGTTCCAATGAGAACACAGATAAATTGAGCATTTAATTAGCAGCTGTTACATATTGGATATATTTTCTGCATTTAGATGTAGAATTAATCCTAAGAAAAATCAATATTTAGTT
Organism: Petaurus breviceps papuanus; assembly: GCF_028583685.1. NCBI lineage: Eukaryota > Metazoa > Chordata > Mammalia > Diprotodontia > Petauridae > Petaurus > Petaurus breviceps. Next base: position 9,960,893 of record NW_027186315.1, read on the forward strand.
CTTAATGACAAAATAACACTTTTTGGCTTTCTTAAATGCTGCTTACCCAGGATGTGATTCTGGACTTACAAACAATAATTTTGGAGTTGAATAAAGAAGGTGGGAAGTTGTTAATACCTAGACAATGGAGGCAAAGTAGTGCTATGTTGTGATACCAGATCTGAAATCAAAAGACAATTTATTCATGATTTACTACGAAGATATGTGAGTCTCAGAAAGTCCTTTAATTATTGGAAAGTATAACCCAACCTCTAAAATGGGGTAATAATACTTTCTGTGAATCTTATATGACTGCTATGAAAATCAATTAATAAGGTGTGAAAGTACTTTTAAAAGTTCAAACAAAAATGTGATTAAATAGTATTTTCCAGTGTACAGGAAAGACTTGGTCTGCTTCAGTATCTCAGAGAAGAGATTCTTGTGGAAGAATTATTTTTCTTTTTTTGTTGGTCTTATTTCATGTGACTATAAATATATAGCACATATAAACTAAACAAATATGTAACAGTCTTATCATAAGTATGTGTGCACATACACATATGAGAGAGAGAAAGACAGAGACACAGAGAGGACATTTATAAAGTGCTTGCTATGTGCCAGGCACTGTGCTTAGCATTTTAAAATTATTAACACAATTGATCTTCATAACAGTCTTGAGAGGTATGTGTTATTATTATCTTAATTTTATAAATGAGGAAAATGGGGCAAACAGATTAATTGACTTGCCCACTCAGATAGTAAGTACCTGAGGTTGGATTTGAACTCAGGTCTTCCTGACTCCAAGCCAGAGCTCTATCCACTGTTCACATAGTTCATTCTTTAGTGAGTGATAAAAAATCTTGGTTTAGACCTAACAGGTTTTTTTTTTCATTTTCATCTGAAGCAAGATTTTTTTGGTTATTGTTCATTAATAGTAACTTCAAGTAACACTGAACGTCATAGGATAATAATTATATGAATGGATGATTTACATCATATTATAAATATATCTTATTGTCTTGCTGAGGATGAAGGAATTAGGTAGAGTGATATGCTGTTTTATTAATAGATAAGTGATTAAAATAACTGATGGACTATTTTAAAAATATGAATTTCAATGTAAAGTTTTTGAAAGATTAAAAATGCTAAAATGTATTAAATAATATAAAGGAAATGTGGGTATACAAAAAGGGAATGACCCAATCTAGATCCATAAAATTATCATTACAAGAAATGTTACTTAGGCAAAGTTTTTGTTCCCTGTAAAGCAATTAACCAAAAATATAGTGTCATTTTTCAGTTTGTTAGAAGTGCAGGAATTAATTAACACAACAGAAGCAGTGTACCTGCTTATTTCAATCCCTCCCCCAGTGGAATTTCGAGCTAGGTGATTCATGCACAGTAGATGGCAGGCATAACCTTCAATTGATAAGAAAATCCATGGTTTCAGGATAGGTAACTAAATTGACATTTCTGAACAGTGTCTATAGTTCTTGGTACTTACAAATAAATTCTCTTATGATAAATGTGCCATGATTATTTAGATTGATAAAGATAAATTCTTTTTTGAAAATTTTTATACATTATAGACCTAGCTCACCCTTCTAAGGGTTCATTATTTCTCCAAATGGGCTTGTATAATAAGAATTTTTTCCTCCATTTTTACATTGTCCCTTTTTCTAATTAACAATTCAATAAATTCAATTTTGTAATCATTAAGAAAATTTCTTGATATTGTCTAGAAACATCAAAATGTTACATTTCTCCTTTTTTAGCCTCCTTGGTTTTATCATGTAAAGTACATTTGAAGTTCAATATCTATGTAAAGGAAATTAGAGGAAAGAAAACATACATGGGATTTTGAAGAGGAATAAAGTCCTGAGATGTACATGATGATTTTTGTGACAATAAAATAAAAATATTTTATCTTTCAGGACTAATTTTCCTCAGTATTTGGGGGAAATCTAATATATGTAATACTTTGTATTTACCATATATATATACACACACACACACATATATATATATACATATATACACACAGAATATGATAAATATATTTGTTAAGATAAACAAAACTGAAATCCCAAACTTGCTCATTCTACTTTACAATCTTATTTTTCCTTGTCTTCTCACAGTCTCTGGTGTTCTCATCATTAATTAATTAAAAGGTTAGGAATGAGAGATGTTGAAAATAGACAAATTAATTTACCAAATAGACATCAAAAAAAGTGAGAATCTTAAATACTGGATCATAATTTGACAGGAAATTTTATAGTAAATACCATATTTAATTGACAAGTGACATAAAACGTATATGGAAGAGTAAGTAATATCAGAGACCTTTACTTTCAAAGTAGCCTTATATCACCACACTGTGTCATAAGCTCCATTCTATTTCCAGCCATACTGAAAAGTGCTCAGCTTTGTCAGTAAAGTATATTGCTATAGAATTCAATTTGGGAGTCCATGAAGCAATTAAACAGTAAAATAGACAAGCGGCATGAAACTCCTAGCTCAGGAGAATAAATTAGAAATGATGTTAACATAGTTAACTTAAAGAGAACTCTTAATGGCTTGCTCAGTGGAGACTTTCGGGAGAGAAACACAAACCTCAGAATGAATATATAGTAGAAACATACTTAAAATCCAATTAGAATTCAAATAGGATAACCTGGACATGTGTGCTCTATTAAAGGAAACCATTGATTATTTTAGGTTATCACGTCTCCCTTGACAGCATAGTAGAACTCTAAGTACACACAGAATGTGAGATGCAGGTGTTCATACACATTAAAAACACTCTCTAAATAAACATATATAATTTGGTGTAAAAAATGCAGTATGCTATATAGTATGTTTAATATATGTAGAATGCAATCTTTGTTATATACAATGGAGAGTTTCCAACATCAAAGCTTTTCAAAAGGTATTTTTATTTTAATTGTATTATTTTGTTAACACTGATGCATTTTAAAATTATTTTAATAAATATACTTTCAGTGAAATGCTTATTAGGCACTGAGTTATGATAATTTGTAAAGAAGGCTCTGCTCTCCTGCAGCAGTAGCAGTTGCAGTAGCAGTAGCTGTAGTACTAGTCATTATCATGGTTTTAGTAGAGGTAATAATTGCAGTAGGATGTGGAGCAGGAGGAAGAGGAGTAAACTTCAACTTCATTGTTATCATTACCAACACCATCATCATCTTTATCATCACCATTTCAAGTCCAGTTCAATATCTACATATAATTCAGTCTTCTTTGAGAAAGACAAATATTATATGAAGATTTTATGAAATCTGTGAGTGAATATGTTGATTCCAACTGGAATTGTTAAATCAAATCTGATTTGGAAATATACCTTTAAAGTAGCTAACCCTTATTCAATACCAATCTTAATGTGTACTTTTAGAGTGTTCAATGACTGATTTGGACAGCACCAAAGTAAAAAAAAAAAGCCTTTAATCCATTTAAAAAGTTAGGATCTGCTGCTCTGAAATAGCTATAAAAGAAGGAAACACTTCTACACCAGAAAGTAGGAAGATAATTGGTAGATATTCTTAGATCATATGATAAATAGGTGAAAGTTAACTTTAATAGATATCACTCCACTTTTAAAAGCTGAAAATAGGTACAAACCATTGGACTTGTTGAATAGAGCTAGAAGTGGCATACTACAGATGGAGTCCAAAAAAGTGGACTACACTTTGGTTTGCACTTATCCAAGAGTGTAATTAAAAGGACTGCCATGGGCAATATCAAAATGAAAACAGCTAACACAATATTGATAGAAAATGGTCAAATAAATGTTAAAATTATGTATATTTGTGGAAATATAGGGGTTTATTGTGATAGTTCAAGACCAGGTCATGACCATCAGAAATTACAGAATTAGTTATCTTTAAGGAACCTGGACTTTATTATCAATAGGAAATAGAGGAAACTGGGAAACTTCATTCTAGGCTGCAAAAATTTAGTGCTTAATGATTACTTACCAAAGAAAGAACTAGTACCTCGCATTATAAATCAAATGTTCCTTTTGGCTAGTGGACTTACAGACAGCAGATGCCCATGCTACAAATACAAACCTCAAAAAATCTTGAATAATTCAACCAATAATTTGTACTGGAACCAAACCATTAACAGAAACAAAAATGTTACCATTCATCAGTCATATGTATATAATATCAATACAAAGTTAAGAAGAGAATCTTTATTGTATCTTGACTTTCCAAATATTCACAATAGAATTTCCCATCCCAAATATTCATAATCTCCAAGCTACATAAAATGAAAATCTTTTCAATTAGAGACAAAGCCAAAGAAATCCAAATCATGCTGTAACACAATGAGGTACATATCATCCCTGTTGTTCTGTCTGCTACTAAAGTTGGACTAAGGATACATTCACTGAGCAAAATAAAGATTACGTGACATTCATAACACGGTTGTTTACCTAGAAAATGGGATTATTTTATATACCTGCACAAAAATATAGAGAATATGTAGTATAGGGGAGAAATAGCAGGACTGCAATTTGTACCAAGACTCTTTTTACCTAAATCCATTGAAAAAGAAATGGATAGTAATAACAACAGTAAACATTATGGCTGGGATCTACATAATATTTTAATGCTTTTACATTTTAAAACATTTTTATCACAAAATTATATTTTAATCAGCCCTTTCCTGAACAATGCATTCCAAGTAATTTCATTGCAACAAGTTGTCTCTTCATTCAGCATCCATTCCTCTAATTGTAGAAAGATAAAAGGTAAATTAAAAAAGAAGAGAAGAAGAGGAGAATTGTTAGGAAGAGGGCAAACAGGAGAATACACACACATATGCATGTGTATGTTTGTGTGTATACATATATACATACACACAAATATATGTACATATATGCATGTATATGGATATGTGGATTGTGTATCTATATCTCTATATACATAGACATAGACACATACATATACACAGACGTATATATGTATATATATATATGCATGTACATAGATATATAAGGATACATATATATGTCTCCACCTTCTCTGCCCTGCAATTAAAATTTCCACTGTAGTCAAGGATTTCCCCCCATATTGCAATTACATCAGTCCTTAGCACAGCCCTGGGAGTATAGTACATTCTAAATACATTTTTGTTTACTTGATGTGACTTCAATTTCTATTGCCACCTTTTCCTCACACCAAATCAAACCTCAGACAGACTTTCTATAAAAAAATATATGAAAATACTGCTTCTTGTCAATGTAACCTAGAGTGGGGAATCCAAATTGTACTTATAAATATGATAAGCCTGACATCTCAAAATATTTCCTCTTATTAAAATTAAAATTTCTTCTTTATACTAATAAATATTTTCTCTCCCTCCTACTTTCCATCCTCCAATAGGAAAATGGAACAAAACAAAATGAATGAATAAATAACTTTTATAAGAAATATGACAATAACCAAAACAAATACCAACATTGGCCATGTACAAAAAATGTATCTCTTTTTACATATATAGGTCATCACCACTCCAGCAGGATGTGGGTAGCATTCTTCGTCATCAATCCTCTGAAATTATGGTTGGTCACTGCATTGGTTGAATTTGTTAAGTGTTTCAAAATTATATTAAATTGCTGACCTAATTCTAGTCCCATTACTCTTCATCAGTATATGCTTGTCTTTTTGAAGTTGCTCTGAAGTCATCTCTTTTATCATTTATTATAGTACTATAATATTTTGTAATACATTTACCAGATATTTGATTTAGGCAATCTCTACATTAATGGGCAGTCCCAAAGTTTCCATTAATGTGGAGATTGCCTAATAAATTGCCTGCCTATCTATAGATATGAAAGATATATTCTTCTTTTCTCCTCCAATCTATTTAGGATGTGACTTTTTATATATACAACATGTATATATTCAGAACAAACTTGGTTATAATATGTGAAGAATTAATATAAACATAATTTCTGTAAAATTTTGGTAAATAGTTAAATCAAGAATTTAATGTCGGTTAGTATCTCATAGTATCTTGGGAAAGCTCATATAAGAGCTAAGCATGTCCACAATGGACTTACAACTGGAACAGACATGGGAAGTAATTGAGTAAAATAACCTCATTTTTTGATGAGGACACAATTTTACAGATGTTAAATTGCCTTCCTAACACCATATGGAGAATACACTGAAGAACCACGTCTCTCAAACCACGTCTCTTCTTACAATAAACCAAGAGGCCTTCATGCTAAAACACCTCCTTAGCCTCAGATTTGTGCATCTGTCCCAAAGAGTTACAGTATACTAACTCCTACTAACTATTAATGTAGAGTGATTTCTACTTGGAAGATTGGCCATTTCATTTTGAAACAGTAAATATATAGATATGATTGATATAGATACATATGATTGATATGATTTTTACTGTGGCGCAAGGAATATTTTATTTTCCAAAGATCCTGAACTACACATACATGACTCCTCCAAAATTTTATTTTTCATTTAATTTTTTATTTTAAATTAAATGCAAAAAGTGGTGGCCAGGTAGTACAGTGAATAAGAGCACTAGTCCCAGAGTCGGGATGATTTGGGATCGAATCTGGGCTCAGACACTTAACACCCACCCAGAAACACCTGGTGGTGTAACCTTGAGCAACTTGCTTAACCCCAATTGCTTAGGGGTGGCCAGGTGGCACAGTGATTAAGAGCACCAGCCCCAGAGTCTGGATGACCTGGTATCAAATCCGGGCCCAGATACTTAGTACCACACCCAGAAACACCTGGCCTTGTAACTTTGAGCAAGTTACTTAACCCCAATTGCTTTAAAAAAATTAAATGCAAAATAAAAAAATATATCTGTATACTAAAACTAAAATAACACACACAAAAATAAGACATACGCACACAAGCATTGCTATGTTACATGGAAGAATGTGAGAGAGGATTCAAAATGTAAAGCAAGAAATTTCTATTTTAAGAAAGCCTGTATAATAAATACTACAAATAGTGTTGAGAGTTGTCCATCTTTTCTTTGCTTCCTTGTAAGTTTTCATCTGTTCTCTGCTATACACCTTTTACTTTGTTCTTTCCCGCTCCTTTTTCCCTGTCTTTCTCCAGAAGACTTCAATTAAGTCCACACACACACATACATATGCACATACATATACAGGCATATACACACAAAGATATGCATATACACATAAACACACATACACCCATACATACACTTATACATACTTAAATATCAAAAATCAAAGTCATATATAGACATATACATTCATATGCATCTATGTGAGATTATATTATCCTAATTCACCCACTATTTCTCTGAGGGTGAATAATGTCCTCATTCATAAGTCCAAGACTTCCCATATTTTTTCCAAGTCCACCAACTTATCATTTCCTAGACCACAGCAATATACCCACCTTATGTTGTCTAGTTGTTTCAAATAGTCCAAAACAACACTGACAAATATGGTTGACAAATAGTTTAGTTTCTCTCATTTTCACTTTTAATTAATTGTATGTTAGCTTTAATTTTGTCTGAGATTATAATCACCACCTCTGTTCCTTTCTGTAATCACCTCTAATCCTGGAGTATGGGGGAGGGTGCCTCTGGCTTCAGATTCTCCTTCAGTTCTGTCCTCTGACCTGGACCCAAAACCAAGACCTCCTGCCTCCTGTAAGTGACTACAGCCAATAGAATCCACACTGCATGGTTTCTGCACCTATTGGGTATGTGCGGGCTCCTTCTCACTCAGGGAAAGATCTCAGCAGCACAGCTGGATCTTCAGTTCCTTGTCAGCAAAGGTTCCCTCAATCTTCCCCAGCTCAGATGCTCAACTCCCATCACTGTCTCAAAGGTAAAAGTTCCTGTGACTGGAGCAGAGGCAGCTTCTCAACCCAGCTAACCCAAGGGCTTTCTGCTTGTTTATTAAGTCAATCTAGCCTGGAGGTATTTATTCTTCACATAGACAAACTCTTCTAAGATTTTTTTCTTCAGATCTTCTCAGATTATCCCGGGAGGACCACTGTTCTGCTCCTACTCATATTTATTTTTACCACTCCATGTTTGCCCTGAGGTACTATTATTGTCTCTTTTGTGAAGAAAATCTGGAGAGCTTGGAAATTTCTGACCTACTCTGCCATCTTCCCCAAATCCTCCTCCTCCTTTTAAATTTTCAATTCCTACATATTGTGCCTGGGTTCTGACCTTGTATCATATTTCATGTTATCTGAAGTATAATTCATTCTTCTGAAGTCAATAACTTGAGAGGCTACCAGAAACTCAATTTCTTTTTATATTAAAAATAACTATGTACAGCGGTTTAAGTAAGATTTTAGTAAGAGTCAAAATCCTTAAGCATTAGGAAAAGACTTAAGAGGTGGTTTGTTGTTGTCGTCATTATTGTTTGTTTGCTCGTTTTGGTGGCAGGAGGCAATTTATGTTAAGTTATTTGCTCAGAATCACCCATCTCGTGTCGGAGGCTGGATTTGAACCTTGGTCCTACCATGTACAGCCAATAATCTATCTACTGCACCAAATACTTGCCTTGAAGAGCACATTATTAAGGGGGGTTCTGCGCCATGATGCTTTGTAATGGTAATGGGATTTGAAGATCTTCCATGCCCTTCATTTTGCTGATGTAGCAGGAAGGGGTGGGGCAGGAAGGAGTTGGAGCAGAGTAGGAGCTGGGCTGGAGCCAGCATGGTGACTGGAAGTGATGGTGGTAGCAGCGTGAACTCCTTTTTTTTTTTTTTTGAGCCAGCCAGAATTTCTGCTAAGGACTTCTGCTGAGGCCTGCCTGCCAGAGCTGCTAGGAGTGAGCTATGTGGAGGCCAAGCAGTTACCATGAGTGAGGAGAGAGGGATCTTTGTCTGAGGTATTCTGTTCTGTTTTAAAGGCTTGAGAATGTGGGTGTTATTGCATTAACTATCTGTGCCAACACCATGGCTACTGTGATGGCTTTGACTTTCTGGTTTGGGTATTGAGTTTTCTTGTATTTCAAAAAAAATATTCTAGCTATATAGTTATGTATTCCATGTAGAAAGCCTGTTATATTTTGTGATCAATAACCATATCAGCATATTTACAGTTACTGTAGGCATTGTGAATACTGCATTGTTGATACAAGCTTGTGTCTAGGCAACTGGCATTTTGGTCAGGATAAGGGGTGAGGAGAGAGATTCTTCTTTTCCCTTGATGTTTCCTGATCTCTATCCTAAGTGCTTGTGGTTAAAACTAGAAATTACAATGAATTATGTGACAAAAAAAATAAAATGAATTTCCTTATAAAGATAAATTATCTTGAAGGAGATGTTCCTAGGAACCAATATTCTTTTAACATTGTTATCCCTAATTAGAAATATTATAAAGAAGTTTAAGAATTCTGGGGATTGGTAAATGTAAGCCTTCTCCAGAAGCTGTTATTTACAATGTAAAACAATGAACCCTCATTATAAACACCATCTCCAATTCAGATGAAGCCCAAAGCACTCTACAGAGTCAAGTAGCATAATTATAAGGAAACATAATAGCAGAGATAGGGCATAATTAGGAAATAAAGTCAAGAATATATGCTTTTAGTTGAAATTTGAAAATGATGATAAAACAATGAAGTGGTTGATTATGCTACATGGCAAAAACTGTGGAGCAAGCTTATACAATAGAAATAGTAAGATCATGTATTTAATTGGAACCTTTTGAAAATATTGTTTTGGTTTGTTTTTCCTTTGTATAAGCAGATGAAATAAAGTTGGGACTAGAGGAGTGTCAAAGAGCAAGTCTTTTGGAAATCTAAATAAACCAGAAAGCAATTCTGAAAAACTGAGAGAACTTTATTACCAAAATGAGAATCTATTTGAACTTTTTGAGTTCAATGATGTGAAAAAAAGTTCAGTATTCAGAGGTTTGCGTTGTATTTATTTCTAGGAAAAAGAAAAAAATTACTCTTAAGCTAGGGAAAGATGCTTAAAAAGAATCTTTTAACTGAATTATTGTACAGACAATATAGAAATATCACTTGAGGGGGGCGGCTAGGTGATGCAGTGAATAGAGCACTGGTCCTGGAGTCATGAGGATCTGGGTTTAAATCTGGCTTCAGACACTTAACACAAAACTAGCCATGTGACCTTGGGCAAGTCACTTAACCCAAATTGGCCTACCTTCCCCCTCTAAATATATATATATATATATATATACACACACACACACACACACACACACACACACACACACACACACACATATATATATATATATATATATATATATATATCACATGGGAATAAACCAGACTATCAACTACATAAGACTGACAGCTAAATTATAAAAGTTTCCCAGAGATTGCAAGGAAAATATTTATACTCAGAGGAAGCATTAATGGCACCTTTAGAAACAGAAAGAACAGTTTGATTTAATTTTCCTTTTGAGAATTCACTATAGAAACCCTTTATCACATAATCAAAGTGAATCCTATATATTTTTAAGATGGTAGTTGTAAAAAATTGAATAAAAAAATTTCTGAAATGTCGATACTGATTTCGAAATTAACAATTAAAGTACAAAATCTTTTTAGGTTTCTTTGTCTTCTTCATGGAGGAAAAGTCATGGAGGGGGCTTCTGTAACCTTGATTTCCTTTTCATCCCTAATAATGCATGGTTGACAATCAAACTGAGCAAGGAAATAAAACAACTCTCTTTTTTAATAGTGATATAAAATTTTCCTACTTTTTTCCACTCTGGCCAATTTTTAGACTGTCAATTTTAATTAGCTAGAATCCTCAATCAGAAAGTTGATATTCAGGGAACACCTCATTTGGGTACAATGAGACTAGATTCCCAGTTTGAATGCCCAGTGCACCCTTAAAATAAAACTGACTTAGGAGAAAAAAACTGAAACAATTCAATTATGGGCAAACAATGAAATTAAAAACTAGAGAAATATAGAGGTTTCTATGATAATTAATCCAACCTCCTCTTTTTAGAGATAAGTAGAGAGTAGATTAGTTGTCACTTGATCAAGGTCATCCAGTGAGCTAGTTACAGAGTCAGAATTAGGTCCAAAGTCCCCGGAAATCTGATCTAGATCTCCTAATAGACTAGTTTTTTAGTTTGCTAGTATAGTGAAGGATCTGAATTTTTATTCCATTCCTTTAACAACCACCTGGAATTAGTTATATGAAGAGGACTCTTCTGATCTTACAAGTAGGCTTTCTGCTTTTCTTATTAGAAACTACTTGTAAAGTAATTAAATTAAGTTTATTCTTATATAGTGTGTCATGTCTGGTTGAAGCTCCATTTTCCATGGATGTTATAGTCAGTCCTCTAAGCACCTATGAGTTGGATCTTTTATGATTTATGCATTGAGGGGGAAAACTTCTCTGCTAGAGTTCAATTCCCTTTACCTTTTCAGTCTATGAATGAGTAGACATGTTATCCCCATTTATAAGACATGTTATCCCCATTTATATAAACAACAAATTTATATTGTTTTAATAATGACTGATTTATATAGGAAAATAAATATTCTTCTTTAATGTTCTCTATTTTGGGATGTCTTGGTTGTTCCCAGCTTACTTTGAAGGTTCTTATACTTATGTCTCTTAAGCAATTTATCCACATAGTCCCATCAAAGGACACTAGAATGCCCAGAAGGGCTCTTACTGACTTCGGTTTGGAATTGCACTCCAAAGTCATATTACAAGGAGTCAGTGTCCTTTTATCACAAACGGGAAATTTATGTGTATAGCAAAATTTTAAATCCCAAAACAAGCAATATATGTATCTTCCTTCCTTCCTTCCTTCCTTCCTTCCTTCCTTCCTTCCTTCCTCCCTTCCTCAGACTGGATTTGACATGTGGTCCATCTTTCTTACTCTTTCTCCTTCTATTTCTTCCTTCCTTCCATTCTTTCTTCCTTTTTCAATTCCTTTCTTGTTTTTTCTGTTGGTTCATTGGTTTCTTTGTTTATCAATTTTTATCCATTCATTACTTTATCTATCCACCTATCTCTGTTTTTGTGTTTGTTTATGCATTTATTTACTTGTACCAGATTTCTGAAGTGATTTTATCAATATAAAGAACTGCCAGTTAAGAAATTACTTCTCTCAGTGAAGATATCTCAATGGAACATATTTTCAAAGAGTTGTCTGGAGTACTTAGATGTTAAGTGACTTGCAAGGGTCACACAGACAGTTTTTATGCTGAATGTATGTATTAAACTCATGTCTTTTCTGAATGCAACATGGGATCTCCATTTATTTTACTATTGCCTGTCATGGAGGTTAATAACATTGATCCTTATTTTAATTACTCTATGTGGTGTGATGAAAAATACTATACCTACAATTTTCAAATGATTTTTGCAACAGTTTTCCATATAGTGTTCTCAAATTTATATATTTGTCTATACATAGACATACATACATACATATATATATACACACATACAATATAATACACATAAATAAATATCATATATTTTACCCATAATCATTAATATAGATATATTAATATAGCATGCATTACATCTGGATATGTATAAAATCAAAGAGGGTTACTGTCTAGCAAGTGGTGCCTTAGGCTCAAAAACATGTCTAACTCTGAAATTAGTGCTTTTTTAATCAAAATAGTCCCTATCAAAAATCATTTAAAATTTCCCTCATGATCTATTTTAGCACTTCAAATAAATAATAAATAACATTTATTTGGATAAAATGTACTTCAAAAAGCATAGTGAAGTTATAATATAATGAATTAATTCTGGAAGAAATGGAAGGCAATCAATTTCCTATTCTTTTTCCCTATGTAAGTATAGGAATACATTCATTCCTTAAACTAATGTAAAGGAATACCACTCTATCTTCTTTTTTAACTTATACTCATGTCAGGGGAAGCAATTGAGTATTTGCCCTGTATCTTGCTTTCATGACTTTGTAATGCATGAAAGTAAAGAAAATATATGCAATAAAAGTTTAAGACTTCTATGTCTATATAGGGCTATTACATCAATGCTTCAACTAAATGATCTGAACAATTGAAGCATTTGTTTTAATTTGGAGTTTGTTTACCCCCCCCCCCACCCCCCCCCCGTGCCCTGGAATATTTATTCTTTGGTTGACTGACATTATCATCAACAAGAAGTAAACATAAGTATTACAGAGGCATGTTGATGTAATTGGTGAATAGCAGAAAAACAGTCTGCTTTGTGACCTACCAATAAACACTTGAAAGTGAGATCTGGTGTGGCTAATACAGTTAGATCTATTTTTCATTGCTGTCAATTCATTAAAACAGAATTGGACTGTCTTATTTAATTTGTTTGGTTTGTCTCAGGGGAGACAATTAAATGTACAATTACTCTGAAGAAGTAAAATTACCCTGTAGAAGAAAATAAATGTCCAATGTTTTAATCTACCAAGTAGAAAAGTCTACTTCATTTTGGCTGTTAAAACACAATACCAGAAAAAGTTAGGGCTCAGGAATTTAGTTTTGAGGATGGTGGAGTGTACTATGTATGTGTGTGTGTGTGTGTGTGTGTGTATAGGAATATACATAGGAATCAATTATCTCCTCTTTGACTTTCCAAAGATTTTCTCCTAATTCTGTATTTATTTTGTAATGATATAATTTGGACATCATTCCTATTCCTAAATTTAATTGAATTTTAAAAGAAAAAATTATAGAAATGTGGAAAAAGGAAAGCCTTTATGACATGGAATACATAGTAGCCACTCACTACACCCTTATTGATCAGCTCATTATTATATTCAGTCATGAGTTTAATTAAAAATATAATATTTCTTTGAGGGTTTTTTTTTGGGGGGGTGATTTTTGTCCATGACCAACCATGGTTGAGACAGGTTACATAAAGCACTGGGTCTAGAGTGAAAAGGACCATGTGTCAAATCCAATCTGAGAAACATAATAACTTTGTGACCCTGAACAAGTCACTTAACTTCAGTTTCTTTCATTTTCCTCAACTCTGAAACAGAAGTAATAATAGTATCTGTCTACAAGAGATGTTGTGGAGATCATGTAAGATAACATTTGTAAGGCAGTTGGCATATTTAATAACTGTTTCCATCTTTCTTCATATCTCTTCCTACTTCTCTTCAGTTTATGGTTTTTAGATGTAGAAAGACCTTGGATTGGTGGAAAAAATGAATCCTCTATTACTCAATGTTCTCTATGAAAATAAGATTACATTCACACATAGTATGTATGTATGTGTGCTGTATATCAATGCATACATAATGTATATGTAATGTACATATAATCTTACTTTCACAGATAATATAACATATAAATACTTATACTATTAACTTTTATACACTATATAAAACACATATCTATCTATCTATCTATCTATCTATCTATCTATCTATCTATCTAT
>NW_027186315.1:9975283-9991248 GCF_028583685.1 Petaurus breviceps papuanus
TATCTATCTATCTATCTATCTATCTATCTATCTATCTATCTATCTATCTATCTATGTGCCTATCTATAATTATGGGTCCCAATCTGTCAAATATTCATATTTCAATATTCATTTGGATTGAGAAGCTATAATATCATACTATGATATATACATGAAACATTGAGTACAAATGAAGAATAAGTAGAGCTCCGAGTTCATCAGGAAAATGAAAGTGACCTTTATTGCTTTATAAAAAAATTACAGATTTCCTTTATTTTCCCAAAGATTTTCATAAACATAAAGATAATTCTTGTCATTAATAACATTCTATTAATGGTATTGCATAGAACACAACTGTACAAGGAATACTACAAATGTCACACAGACAGCAATGGAGAACCATTTCAAGATGGCCATGGCCAGATTGCAATATTTGAAGAAAAAGAAAGTCTAAAAACCGTGAGTAAAAATTCCTGGATCCATTTGAACATAATCATATTTATGAGACAGTAAGATAATCAATATAATAATTTCATTGCATATAATTAAAAAAAAGTCTTTCCTCTGTTCATATGTATGTGTGTATACATATAGTTTTTTAAAGAGCCATTTTCAACAAACCAGCAGTATCATGTTAAAGTGGCAAGATTGTTGATCTTATATTCAGAAAATGCCATTGATCAGATATTTTAAATATATGACCATGGGCAAGTCACCTAACCTTTCTGAGCATCAGTTTCTTCATGTGTAAATTGGAGCCAATAATATATGTGGCATCTACCTCACAGGATTATGGTGAATGTCAAATACAACAATGCACGTAAAAGTCTTTGCAAAACTTAAAACACTAGGAAAATATTGGCTATCACCATATCAGTATTGAATGAAATTTTTATCTTTGATTTCAGGAGTAAGACCTTAAACTCTGGGATTAAAAATAGCCTACCAGCTTTCCTTGTATTAGAAAAAAGGAAAACTATAAATAACAACAGAGTGGGCTGCCCTCTTCTATTATTCTCTTCAAAAAATTATTCTGCAATTACATTTTTTCTTCTATAACATGTTTTAGTATCATACATATAGAATGAGAAGGGTATCCTGTGTATTTTAGAGATAAGTAGACTCAAGTGTAGCAAGGAAATATAATTTATACACAGTCATATAGGTAGCAAGAGAGAGAATCTGACTCCAAATCAAACATAAAGATTTTGAAAAAAAAATAAGTAAAATGATCTATATTGAAAAAAATATTAAACTCTACAATATATTTTATTGCAACATCAATATTGGCTCTAGCCTAACCCCCAAACCAAACTGAAAATATTTCAACATTAATAGTATAGGCTCACTCACAGTACAATGAGGTCTGTTATTGGAATTGTCGTTGTTAGTCATTCCTTCTGGAAAAGACCAATGTCATCAAAAGTGTGAAGTCTTGACTTGAAAGTGAATTGGATTTAAGTGAGGCAGGACTTTTGAAAGTCAACAGCTTCACTATCTCCTCAAAAATCATTCTCAGTCCAGTGGCAAGACAGATGGCCCTAGATGCAGTGGGACACTTTGGCCTTTTTAAACTGTCTTTTCAAGGTCACAGATTGTCTGAGGCAACACTCATTTAGTGATTAAAGGCAAGGTAAGAATTGAGGCAAAAGATAGCCTAGTTTGTCCTCTCAGAATCAGTCTGGAATAGGAAAACCCTCAGGGTTTCTGGCTAGAACAGAAACGATTGCTATTTATACTCCCTGAGTCATCAAAACCCAAATAATAAACACATGTGGTTTGAGCTGCGACCTATTATTGGTCAATCAATGAGAGCCAGAGTGATTTGGGTTTAAAGCTATAGTCAAGCAGCTGCAATTGAATATTGATGGACTTTATAAAAGTCTTATTTTACAGTTATAGTTCAAGAAATGAAGGATCAACAACAATGTGAGTACTAGCAACTGCCCAATGGGGAACCAACTGACCAGTTCCAGTAAGGTAATGTTGCTATTTATTTCCTCTCTCCCTCCCTTCCTCCCTGGTTTCCTTTCCTTCCTTCTTCCCTTCCTTCCTCCTCTATCACTTTTTCATCCTTACATATGGGTGTTCTATCAAAAGGAATAACATTTTTGATCACTTATATTGCATAAGATGTCTTGGGGTTTAGGGGCTATACCGGATATAAAATATTGTGAGTAAATATATGTATATTAATGTATACATGCATATATGAATGTATGTTTGTATTCAGTATTATGTACATAAGTGCATATGTATATAAGTATATTTCAAGGAATGTTGCACAGTGGCTTAAGGTTTCAACTTTAGGGTTATGCAATTTTAAAAAATACTTTATGCATATTTAATCCTAATAAATATAAACAGCTATGCTAGTCCTATTACAAGACAGAGATGCATCAGGGCACATAACAATCCCTGCAAAATAAAACACAAACTTTCATACTCTGAAATAAAGGTGACATAGAACAAACTACCTCAAGGAAGAAATTCTCCATCAAACTGGTTACTGAGGAATATATTTTTAAAACGAAGAGAGGTTAAACCTGGAAATAGACTGTATTTTCAATAGATGAGTTTGATGTACAACTTTGCCAATTATATTAATGTTGGGCAAGAAATTACATCTGAATTGAAAAAAATTAATTTTTTAAAAAAGTACTTCATACAGGTAATCATAAGAAATGTTTTTGTTTTTCTCTGTGAACATCTTTTGAATGTTGTATTAATATTTTTTCTGTTCCTTTTTTCAAAATCTTTCTTGATAGTATCTGATTTTTTTAAAGTATGTTAAATAAAATATTATAAATACAGTTAGAAGCATGTTATAATACCTAGAATCAAGGATACAAAAAATATTATCTTCCCTTCTTGAAAATGAGTAGCATCAAGGAAGTTGCCTGAGCTCTCACCAATTTGCCTCAGAAACAATGTTAAATCAAGCCTCTAAACAGATTCTGGAGCAACAAAACCCACAGTAAGATGGAGTGAGAAAATTTGCCAGCTTGAGATAACTTAGAAGGATTTCAGGAAAGTTCTGTCTCACTTGAGTAAAATGGGAGCACAGCCTAGAGCAGGCAGTGTCTCAGCACGTAAGCAAGAGGGTATTAATTACAGTACAGATCAACAAAAGAGGTGCCTCACTTCTGGCTCAGTAGGCCCAAACTGAGGCCTCCAGGTCAGCACAGAAGGCTGACTGCAAACCAAAACAACATGCTTGACTAAGCCAGACCACTCCCAGTGCTGTGGGCAAGCTGAAAGCACCTGAGGCCCTGGCATGGAAAGCCAGTGACCAGGCCCTTGGATCCCATCATAAGAAACTTGGAATAGTATCCCTTATTCCCCATAAGCAGAACTCAACTTTAAGTCATGAAATAGGGTAAAAAGGAGAAAGAAAGAGAAGACAACTGTGATTATATAAAGCTATTATGGAAATAGAGAAGATCAAAACACTTATTCAGAAATGCCTAAATGTGAAGCCTCAAAAGGGAATAAGAGTTGGACTCAGGTCCAAAAAGTCCTCTTGGGAGAGCTGAAAAAGCATCTTAAAAAGAAGTAAGAGAGGTAAGAGAAAAATCAGGAAAAGAAATTAGACTTGTAATGTAGAATTATGAAAAAGAGTCAACAGCTTGGAAAAGGAAACACACAAATTGACTGAAAAAAATAAACTCCTTAAATAAAATAGAATTGTCCAAAGGGGAAAAAATTCCCCTGAAGATAATAACTCCTTTAAGATTAGAATTGGCCAAGTGGAAGAACAGGTACAAAAGTTAACTGAAGAAAATAATTCCTTAAAAATGAGAATTAGGTAAGTGGAAGCTAACGGCACTTTGAGAATCAGTCAAACAAAATTAAAAGATTGAAAAAATAGAAGAAAATGTAAACTACCTCATCATTAAAATAACTGACCTGGAAAACAGTATCAGGAGAACTAATTTAAGAATTATTGGATTACTTGAAGGTCATGATAAAATTTTTAAAAATAGTATTAATAATATCTTTCAAGAAATTGTCAAGGAAAACTGCCTAGATATACTAGATGTAGATAGTGAAATGGTCACTGAAATTGGTGCAGTGAGTAGAGTGCTGGCCCCAGAGTCAGGAGGACCTGAGTTTGGATCCAGCCTCAGACACTTAACACACACACACACACACACCTAGCCGTGTGACCTTGGGAAAGTTACTTAACCACAATTGCCTTCCTAAAAGCAAAAAAAAAAAAAAAAAGGTCATTAAGAGCATCCACTGATCACCTCCTAAAAGAGATCCCAAAATGAAAACTCCAAGGAATAGTGTAGCCAAATTCCAGGATTATCAGGTCAAGGAGAAAATATTGCAAACACACAGAAAGAAACAATTCAAATATCAAGTAGCCAAAGTTAGGATTATAGAGGATTTAGCAATTTCTACATTAAAGAATGGGCTGGCTTGGAATATGATATTCTAGAAGGCAATGGAACTTGGATTCCAACCTCAACTACCCAGCAAAATCTAGCATAATCTCTCAAGGAAAAGATGGATGTTCAATTAAATAGGGGATTTTCAAACTTTTTCGATAAAAAGATCAGAGCTGAATAGAAAATTTTATTTTCAACTATAAGATTCAAAAGAAACATATAAAGGTAAGCAGGAAAGGGGGGAAATGTCATTTAATGAGATTAAATTCTTTTCCCTACATGGGAAGATGATACTTGGAACTCTTAAGAATTGTATCTCTATTAGAGCAGTTAAAAGGAATATACATAGACAAAAGGTATAAGTTGATTTTGATGGGATGATAAAAAAGAAGCAATTAGGGAGTGAAAATACTATTGTACAGGGATAAGAGGAAAGGGAGAGGTAGAATTGGATCAACTTATCACATGAAGAGACACTAAAGACTTATTATTTTAGAGGGAACGAAGGGAGGAGATGAGCATTGGCTCAAACTTACTCTCATTAGATTTGGCTCAAAGAGGGAATGACATGCACACTCAGTTGGGTATACACATTTATCTTAACCTATAGAGAAGTAGGAGGGGTAAATTGAAACAAAAGGAAAAGGAAAGAAGTTGTAGAAGGTGGAATAGAAGCGGGGGAGGATTCTTCTAAAAATTACCTACTTATATCCTTTAACTATTTATTAATTGTGAATGGAGGGAGGAATTTTTTGCCTTTTTTTTGGGAGGGCAATTGGGGTTAAGTGACTTGCCCAACGTCACATGGCTAGTAAGTGTTAAGTGTCTGATGCCAGATTTGAACTCAGGTCCTCCTGACTCTAAGGCTGGTGCTCTATTCCCTGTGACACCTAGCCACCCTGAGGGAGAAATTTAAGAGTGAAGAGAAGAAAACCTACAGATATAAGGATTCCTTAAAATAAACAAAATTAACTTAAGAAACAATAATATCTTTAAAGATGAAACATTTAAAAAAATATCCTAATTCAGAAAAAGAAAGTCATATTAGAGATAGGGATAAAAATAAAACCATAACTCATAACTTCTCATATGAATAGATTAAATAATCTAATAAAGAAAAAGAGTTCAAATTGAATAACAAAACAGAACCCCAAAATCTGTTGCTTATAAGTTTTGCTAAGAGGTTTTACCTTTTTCATTCTTTTTTTTCTCTGTAAAAATTATTTTTTATATGGAGTGACCCCTGTGAAAAGGGGTACTAGAAGAAATTAGTCAAAGTGACAACAAATTATATCAATTTTTAAAAGAAAATATTATAAGGTAATCATGGAAAGGAGAGGCTTATTGATGGGAAAGCTGATTGAGTGATGTGGTGGTTAGAAGCAAAAGTCTCCTGAAGAAGTAGAGGGTGAAAGAAGAGAGAAAAGTATAGCAGAGTGGATAAAAAAAAACCAGAATCTCACATTATGTTTAGAAGAAACATATTTGATAGACACAGAAACAGTAAAGGTAAAAGGCTAGAGCAAACTATACTATGCTTCAGGTGAAGAAAAAAAAAGCAGGGGTAGCAATCCTGATCTCAGACAAAGTAAAAGCAAAAATAGATCTAGTTAAAAGAGATAAGGTAAGAAATTACATTTTGCTAAAAGGTACCATAGACAATGAAGCAATAGCCATACTAAACATATATGTTCCAAGTGGTTTAGCATCCAGATTCTTAGAGTAGAAGTTAAGTGAGTTATAGGGAGAAATAAACAGCAAAACTCTACTAGTTGGGGACTTCAACCTCCCCTTCTCAGAACTAGATAAATCTAAACACAAAATAAACAACAATGCAGTTAAGGCACTGGATATAATTTTAGAAAAGTTGGTTATGATAGATCTTGGGTAAAACTTGAATAGGGGTAGAAATGAATATACTTTTTATTTCTATCAAAAGTACATGGAACCTACACAAAAACTGACCATATATTGGGAATAAAAACCTCACAATTCAATACAGAAGGCAGAAATATACAATGAATACTTTTTTACGGTCACCAAGAATTGAAAATTGAGTGGATGTCCATCAGTTGAAGAATGAATTAACAAGCTGTGGTATATGAATGTAAAGGAATACTATTGTGATTTAAGAAATGATGAGCAGGCAGATTTCAGAAAAACCTGGAAAGACTTGAATGACTTGATGATGATTGAAGTGAGAAGAACCAGGAGGACGTTGTACTCAGTAACAGCTACATTGTGCAATCACTAACTTTTATAGACTTAGCCCTTCTTAGCAATGCAATGATCTAAGACAATGCCAAAAGACTAAGGATGGAAAATGCTATCCTCATTCAGAGAAAGAACTATGTACTCTGAATGCAGATCAAAGCATGCTGTTCTCTCTCTCTCTCTCTCTCTCTCTCTCATTGTGTTTTGTGGTTTTTCTCTATTTTCTGATTCTTCTTTTATTACGTGATGAAGTTGGAAATATGTCCAACATGGTGTAGCAGCAAGCACCCCGGCGTCCTCAGGGTTTGCTGCTACCACAGGTTCTTGGCTCTGCTTTATTAAAGGAAAGCAACTCAAAATGGGTTAACAAGCTTACTTTAATCAGTCAGACATATATCGTTTACCTTGTTCAGGGGAAAAGGTCGGCACCCCGAACTTCAAAGTACACAGACAGAATTATCAAGAAAGAAACAGATCTAGTAGACAGATTTCAAACTGTCCAACCATTACATCCATACCCAGTCAACATCTGGGTTTGAACATCTGGGTTTTTTCAAAGCTGGGGGGAGGGGCGGGGGGCTCTGGACAACGGCTTCCCAGAATACAGATCAAATCACAGAACACTTCTCAAAGTGAGCCCCCAAAACAAAGCCTCACATCAGGGCCTATATAGCCTTCTCCTGGCTCAGAGAATGTAACAACCTTATTGACCCACTGGCCAATCAAAAAGTATCTACTGAAAAACAAGCCTCCCACCCCAGGCTTCAGGGGCACTTTAGCCTAGGGGCAGGGAAGATCTTCCAAATTTGCATTCCCATTACATTCAGCCTCAAGATCTTTCATGCCCATAGCATAGACAATTTACTTTTGAATTAGCACTAAACATCTCTTAGGTCACATTTTCAAGGTACAGAACTAAAGTTACCAAAGTGGCCACTGGGCCTTAAACAAACACAAAGTACATAGCATTATCACTTCAGTTCAAAACAAGAGTTCAAATAAAGTTCTGGGGGAATGGGGGCGGTGTCCTTCCCCACACATAGCTCCAGCCCCTGCTTCCAAGTACAGAGAGGGGGCTGGGCAACAAAACCAACAAGGTGGGGTCCCTGGGGATCCAAGGCACTTCATCCCACCCACCATAGTCACAAGTCCATCCTCCCCCTGGGTCCCAAACTGTGGGATGCAGCCAGGAAACACATTCAGTTCCCTTCTTTGCTGCTCAGTTCTTATCTTTTCCAGTGGCTGAATTCCGAACTCCTGGGTTCCTTCTCCTCCCGCAAGTGGCAGCCGCTCCTGGCTTCTGCCCAGGTCCCGATGCAGGCAGCTTACCATTCCTGCTCTCAACTCAGCGAAGTCTGCATGCAGGCCACTCTTCTCTCCTGGTCCATGGCTCCACAGAGTTACAGCTACCACAACTGGGAAACAAACGATTATCCCAGTCCCCATACTTTCCTTTTACTCTGCAGATCCTGTTCGTGACGCCATTTTGTAACAGCAAGCACCCCGGCGTCATCAGGGTTTGCTGCTACCACAGGTTCTTGGATCTGCTTTGTTAAAGGAAAGCAACTCAAAATGGATTAACAAGCTTACTTTAATCAGTCAGACATATATCCTTTACCTTGTTCAGGGGAAAAGGTCGGCACCTGAACTTCAAAGTACACAGACAGAATTATCAAGACAGAAACAGATCTAGTAGACAGATTTCAAACTGTCCAACCATTACATCCATACCCAGTCAACATCTGGGTTTCAACATCTGGGTTTTTTCAAAGGGGGAGGGGGGACTCTGGACAATGGCTTCCCAGAATACAGATCAAATCACAGAACACTTCTCAAAGCCTCACATCAGGGCTTATATAGCCTTCTCCTGGCTCAGAGAATGTAACAACCTTATTGACCCACTGGCCAATCAAAAAGTATCTACTGAAAAACAAGCCTCCCTCCCTAGGCTTCTGGTGCACTTTAGCCTAGGGGCAGGGAAGATCTTCCAAATTTGCATTCCCATTACACATGGTTACAAGAATAGCCTATATCAGACAGCATTCTGTATTGGAGAGGGGAGTAAATTGTGTGAACCTTAAAGGAGTGGTTACTTCATTATGGTAGTAGGGGAAGAATGTGGAAATGGCAATTGGGGTGGGGGTAAAGGGTTCTCCAGATACCCTACCCTATTAATTGATGAGGAAAGAATGAAGGAAATTGTGGTCAGTGCTATAAAGGGAGGCTAGGGAGGATGTGTCGTCAGGACAGAATGAGGTTTCAGCAATGTTCTGAAGATGGAAAATGTTTTAAAGAAAAATATTTAAGATAATGTCAAGTCTCTTGCTTGTGGAGCAAGTATTCCAGAGGGCACAGTGGAAAGAATTATTAGATGTTGGTTGGGGCTATGAAGAGGGAGAGCAGGGGAGTTGAATGGAATAGGAATAAAGAATCAGGTAATGGGGGACAGGGAGTTGTATTTGGATGGTGATCTATAGGAGTTAAGAATCACCAGAATGGTGAAAGTATGAATGGGAGAAATATGTCAATGGTAAATTGAAATTTTAGAGATTTTCATTTTAGAATTATGAGCTCTAGATGTAGTCTTTTCAGAGACTTGGTCAATTCCGGCAAGGGAAAAAGAGTACTCAATTCTCCAGGAATGAAATACTTGGATCAGTCTTTCTCTCAGTGCCAATTCCTACCCATAAAGATGTCAATATTCAAATTCCAGGTCTTTCTAAAATTATTGGCCCCTGGTTTATCCAGAACTACTGATTTATATTTCATTATGTACGAGCTATTAAAACAGTCAATATAATTTGGACCATTGTAGGAAATGATACCACTATGATGCTTTTGAATTCAAGAGTTTCCCCTTTATCAATACAACCTCTTATCCATTCATCTTTCCATATGTGCTTGACTTTCCTTTTTTCTTCACCACAATCCTAAATTCTTCCACCTCTTTCTGTTTTCCTTACTTTTTCCTCTTCGTAGTCTTAACTTTATAACTCAACCATGCACTGTCCTTAACCATTAAATCCATAGCCCCAATTTCTGCATATATCAATTCAAAAGCAAAAGCCTCAGGGAACTGCTTTCTTTGTCACTATATCTTACATGTGGGTATTTACATTTTTGCAATCATCTTTAAGCTCCAAACATGTTACACCATGGGGGGAAAGGGGCACCACCTAAAATTGGAGGTGCCCAGGCCCATTTAAGTAGCCCTATTTCTTCACTTCTCATGAGATCAAAAACAAGTTGGCTACATCTTAAAAGTTCATTAAAATTTGGTTTTAAGTAAATAGATTTTGTTTATGGGTTTTATTTTATTTCTCTGACCTGTCTATAACAAAAAAGACTCATTTATCTGGTATTTGATGCTAAATAGTGGAAAAAAGTAATAAGCACTCCAGCACCCCTTTTAAGAACTGGGTATATAAAAATTACAACAACCAGAATAAACAGAAGCAATAACATAATAAGGTCGCATGTTTACAATATTATTTTTAATACATTCCTTATGAAAATCTTATGATATAAGTAGTTCCAGAAGAGGAAACTGGGGGTTAGAGAGTGACTTATTTGTAATTATCAGAGCCATGACTGGCATCCAAGTTCCTGAATACTAGAACAGAACTGCTTTCCAACTATGCCTTCCCTCTCTATTTTATTGAAATCCTATTAAGAGCTAAGTAATTAAATTCACTATTATACCAAGAGAGGGAAAAATATTCACTGTCAAAAAATCCAGAGAAGATTTTCTTCAGTGACATATTTACAAGCAACTTTCACAGTTATAGAATGAGCAATTATAAAATTAAAAATTACTATTTTAAAATGCAATTTTATATTTGTAGTTTTATAAAATAATTAAAATCCACATATATGTGTGTGTATATACACACATATGTATATACATTATCATCTGAAAACTACTCTTTATGTATTTCATTGAGAAGAAATTATGTGTTATTTTATTCAAATCAAGATGTAGTAAACAATTCAGACAGAGCTCTGGCAACCTGAAAAAATGTACATGAACACCACACACACACACACACACACAACCACATTAGCTTTGTTAACCTTATAAAGATGTCAAGGGAACAGGCTGCTAAGTGTAATACCACAAAGAACAGGCTGCTGAGTAAAATCTCAAAACCTAGTTTACTTTCTCCCCTATTTTCTTTTGTATCTCATATAAATGCCTTTTATTTCTCTGGCATGTCACTTCCAATATCAAGAATTTCACTTTCATACCTTGTTATTTAATTCACCTAATTTTTATTGTTTCAGGACTCAAAAGCAAACTCTGCTAATCCTTAATAAATAGGATACAAAATGAGTAGTTTGAATTTTTTTTGTCTCTCTTCAGATATTGAAAAGATAGGAACAAGAGAGAAAATTTCATCTTTCACAAATAAACCCAAGTATATTGTTTTCTTGTTTTTTTTTGTGGGAGTTGTCAATATAATGTATACAGGCATAATTAAAAAATATTTTATTTTAAGAAAAATGACAGAACTTAGTAATACATGAAATGAAATTTCATTTTTCCCCTATTTCAGAACACTGTGTGTCATATTTAGGAGAAAATAATGTGGAATTTGATAATTCAGGGAATAATCCTTTTAGATTTTAGAATTTTGAAGAGAAAATATTTCTTTATATCAGAATTTGGGGTAGAGTAGAGCAGAATATTAGCTATGCCTTTTTCAGTATCCTACCAGATTAATTTAATTGCTAAATAGCAAAAGAAAATAACTCACATTTTCTTCTAACAAAATATTATAGTTTGTAAGGTCTATTTAATGAAGAATCAGCAGTATTTACCCTTATATAAGAAAAAGCACGTGTTCATCATTTTTTGAATAGTTTTAATTTTAAATAAAATAAAACATAATTTTAAGAAATTATGGAAAAGGGATATCTTTTGTCAGATGATATGCTCTGGTTTGAGTTTTGGAAAACATGGTCCCCATGTTAAATTTCCAAACAGAGGAGAATTTATGTTACTTGAGAATGTTTATTGTTGCTCAGTCATTTTCAGTTTTGTCCAACTCTTCATGACCACCTTTGGAGTTTTCTTGGCAAAGACACTGGGATGATTTATCATTTCCTTCTCCAGCTCATTTTATAGATGAAGAACTGAGGTAAACAACATTAAGTGACTTGCCTAGAGTCACACAGCTAGTAACTGTCTAAGGCCAGATTGAACTCAGGAAATGAGTCTTCATGACTGTAGGTCCTGCATTACATCCACCATGCCACCTAAGTGCTCTTATCTTGCTGTAGAAAGGGCTTAAATAAAATTTCCTAAATTTAATAGAAACAAAAATTCTACTTAAGATAAGGCTGCAAGACAGCACAATAGTGAAAATTATTATAGAGGTAACTGGTTAACTGAATGAACACAACATGAAATCCAAGGACTTCAGTTCTATTCTTGGTGCAATCCATGTGAGAACTTAGGCAAGTTCCTTAACCCCTCCAAGCTTCAATTTCCTCTGACACATAGGGTATATTAATAGTAGTGTCATTAACAATTTTATAGATGAGAGAATGGAATATGACAGTTTACTGGAAACTTATTTGCACAAATTTGGCATTTAATAAATGTTTAACTGAATGGAAAGTGCTTAGCATAAGCTACTTAGGTCAGAAGACCTTGTTTTCTATTTTACATACTCTCACAGTACCTTGTCTTTTGTGTGTCTGCAAAGCAAATACATACAGATTTAGTGAATTGCATGAATTTGCTTTTAATTTAATCATGATTCCTATCAGTTTGTTTTCTCATTAGAAAAAAGGAGGATATTGGATAAAACAACTTCTGTTATCTCTTGGTTGGATAATGCGACTGCTATTACCTCTTTCAGCTATAAAGTTATCATCCAATGATCATCAGACCACTACTGCATTGGTGTAATGGGAATGCAAATTTGGAAGATCTTCCCTGCTCCTAGGCTAAAGTGCACCAGAAGCCTGGGGAGGGAGGCTTGTTTTTCAGTAGATACTTTTTAATTGGCCAGTGGGTCAATAAAGTTGTTACATTCTCTGAGCCAGGAGAAGGCTATATAAGCCCTGATGTGTAGCTTTGTTTTGGGGACTCACTTTGAGAAGTGTTCTGTGATTTGATGTGAATTCTGGGAAGCCGTTGTTGAGAGTCCCCTGGCTTTGAAAAACCCAGATGTGGAAACCCAGATGTTGACTGGGTATGGATGTAATGGTTGGACAGTTTGGAAATCTGTCTACTTGATCTGTTTCTGTCTTGATAATTCTGCCTGTATACTTTGAAGTTCGGGGTGCTGACTTTTTTCCCCTGAACAAGGTAAACGATATATGTCTGACTGATTAAAGTAAGCTTGTTAACCCATTTTGAGTTGCTTTCCTTTATCAAAGCAGATCCAAGAACCTGTGGTAGCTGCAAACCCTGAGGACCCTTGGGGTGCTTGCTGCTACAATTGGGAATTAGCTTTTACGGCAAAGGAAATTTTGAAGTTTGCAAAGTTTATTTTCCTTGACCAATGAATCTCTTTCATGTAGATACATCATTTGTAAAATGCTTTCCTCCATTGTATGGGATCCTCAAATCATGCATTCTTGTCCTAATAAAATAAAATGACATCATCATATCAATAAACATTAAGGCTTGAAGAGAATAGAAGCCATGAACATATATATTACAAAAGAAGGATTTTGAAAGGAAGAACTAAGAAGGATGGAAATGACTCCCAGTGGATCTATCAAAGGGCCTTTGTCTCTCTACATTTCTCTTTCCACCAAACTATATAGCAGACCATGTAAATAGGCTAAGAATCCAATAACATGAGTTGAGAAAAATGGTGCAGTAGAGAGAGAAGCATGAAACCAGAGATTCTTTGGCAATTTATTGGAAGTATAGCCTCTACATTCATGCTGAGTATCATTCAGCAAATGGACACTAAGTATTAATTACAATGACTTTCTAATTCTGAATCAGATTGAAGCTTCTGGTAGACCTCCTATACTTGTTGAGCAGAAAATGGAAGAGTTTAAAAAAGGGAGAAGTAAAAGCTGTGGAAATTAGATAGATAATAAATATTGTTTGTTTTAAAGAGCTTGGATAATAAGGAAAGAAATTTCCTCAGTATGAGATTCTAGTAAAATCAGAAACTACAAGGAAAGAGAAGCTCCAGAAAATGAAAGAGTTTTTTTTCCTAAGATAACCATGGAATGATTTATTATTCCACAGAGCATCATCATCAATCAGTGAGGCAATGTCTAACAGAGATTACTTGGCATGCCATACAATCAGCATATTTTATATGGCTGGTTAAAAATAAAGCAAAAAAAAGAAAAACATATGTATGATAATGAGTGTATATGCCTGAGATATCTGTAAATAATGGATTACTTCATACCTCTTACAAAGGTGTGTGGACACTTGTTTGCTCATTGGCAATATTGGGACCAAAGTGTGTCCTTAGGAATATGATTAAATAGGAATTTATAATTAGATAGGAATATAATAATTAGATAGGAATATAATAATTAGATAGGAATCATGATTAAATCTTGTTTTATTTGCTATTCAATCAGAATTGGATAAAATGCTTCATCATAGGTACCCTGAAGACATAGCTAATATCACGTTAATCAGATTTCTGAAGTCCTTTAAAGTATATACACATAAATGTATGTGTATATGTATATATATATATGTGTGTGTGTGTGTATAGATAGATAGAGATATGTATGACTATGTCTGTGTGTATGTATGATATCCTTGAATAAATCATTATTCTGGTTCTGTTCACTTCAACGTGTATCAAGGCACACTAGCAAGGATTTTCTGAACTTATTTCTTTCAATATTTATATAATATTTATAAAATATAATATAATATAATATTTATAAAATATTATATAATATAATATTAAAATTATAACATTCCATTAAATTCTAATATCTGAGACAATCTAAGACACTCTCCCAGATTATAGTTCTTTTTCCCCCTCTCCTCTCCTTTAATCTCTCCTTCAGGATCAGAAAGAATTTTCTTCTTTGTTTAAGAGTATTCACTCCCTAATATTATGCTCCTACTTAAACTTTCTCCCTTAAAAATTTTCCCTTTTTATTTTAATATTTGTCTATAATAAAATATTTGTGAGAATGTGCATATATGTTCATATTCAACCCTCATTTGTTTGATTCAGATAAAGGTGATGTTCATCCAATGCCAAATTTCCCATTTTTTACTCCATGTTTGTATATTCTATTGTTAATTTGTCACAATTATGGAATTAGTAAATTCTGCCCCCTTTGCATTCCTTCCTACATTAATGTTTTTTCTTCTACCATAACTTACCCTTTCCACCTTAAAACCCTCAAGACAAAACCATTTTATCCCATTACCTCTATTTTTGTTATTGAACTCTCTGAGAACATTTTAAGGAGACTAAGATTCTGAGAAAACACTCATTTTTCTTCCTCTATTAATATATTATCACTACATATATCCCTTTCAATTTGTTTACATAAATTTACCTTCTTATATTTCTCAGGCCTCATGTTCATATTTCAACATTCCTCTGTCATAGCTATGGTATTTCAATAAACAAAACTTGAAAACCCTCTATTCCTTTAGAACACCACTATATTTTTTCTGGATAGGATTGTACCCAAATTTTAGGTGTAAGTTATTTTTAGTACTAAGACTATCTCTTGTCATTTGGAATATTGAATTCCAAGATTTCTTCACAGGAGTTCACAAGTTTTTGGGTTTACAACTGTGGGGTTCACTAGTTCTGTTTCTCCACAAAGACTTGATATAATCATGGGCAAGTACTGAAATAAGATATCAACTTAAAAGCTGAAACAATGTTTTAACTATTACTATCTTGCCATTACAGGTTCCTACCAGGAAGTGATTGATGTATTCTTTCCATTTTCGCTTTGTAGGCAGGTTCCAATAGATCTCAGAAATTTTTCTTCATGATTTCTTGAAATGCAGTGGCCATATATATTTTAATTAATTATGGTTTATAAGAAATCATGTTATTCTCACATTAACTCATTGATCTATGTTTTATGTCAATATTTTTTAATATATTTTTTTTTTTGCTCTTTGGAGGGCAACTGGGGTTAAGTGGCTTGCCCAAAGTCACATGTCTAGTTTTTGTGTTAAGTGTCTGAGGCAGGATTTGAACTTAGGACCTCCTGACTCAAGGGCCGGTGCTCTATTCACTGTGCCACCTAGCCACCCCAATATTTTTTAAAAGTAGATATTTTACATTTTCTTCTTTTTTTCAAAATAAGTAAAAAACAAGGAAGGAGGGAAGGAAGGACAGAAGGAGGGGAAAGAAGGAAGGAAAGGAAGGAAGGAAGGAAGGAAGGAAGGAAGGA
>NW_027186315.1:9991648-9999363 GCF_028583685.1 Petaurus breviceps papuanus
AATACATGGCAATCAATGAAACCAGAATGGAAATATCCTCATATTCGGTTTTTACAATGCTACTTTGAAAGGTAAGAGAATATGGGTTTTCTGAGCTCACAGAACTCTCAACATAGGATGTTTTCTCAGAACAAAGTATGCATGTGATTTTCCTTGGCTGACAGAAACCACATAATTGAAAAAGGTTAAAAATAAGTTTTTTTAATGCAAAAATATTTCGAGTATCAGCATTTCTTTCCTCAAAACTATTCTTTTTAAAAATAATCTTTTAACGGACCTGCTTGCCTCAAATCCTCATGTCTCCATTATCTCCTTCTCTCTACCTTTTTCAGGTCACGCATTATCTTTGGAATTCTCATTTTGAAAAGAGTGGTAAAAATATTAATAAAAGATAAAACATATTGTTTGCTTTTTCTTCTTTTCTTTTTTTTAGAATCATGGGGTGAAGTTGGTGATTGTGAAGAGGTTCATTATTTTTTACTATACCTTTAGAAAATTTGGATTGTCAGTAATGAAAGTAATGGTTATACCTTCTCAATTTAGAGATTCTCAAGTGAAAAAAAAATTAACATAAATAGTTCTCTTATTAAAAATAGAGGGTTTTGTAGTTATGCATTAAACAAGCATCTCTAAAATACAAAGTATTCCTGATACTTAATTTGATGTAATCAGAGTTTAAAACCATATTTTCAGGGGAAATGAACAATTCAAAAGCAAATAGGGGAGAGAGGGAGAGAGAGAGTCAGAGAAAGACAGAGAGGCAGAGACAGAGAGACATAGACAAAGATATGCAGAGAGTTATCTAGGATAGTCCTTGAGAGCTGATCTTAATTATCCTCACTTTCTTATCTATAGATAGAGAAGAATTGAGTGAATTTCCTGTGAGGAATTTTCCTTTATTGTTTTGTGATAGCACCCCCTGTGAAACTTGAAGTTGACTTTACAGAGATGCCTAGAAGTTTAGTGACTTGTACAGAGTTCCACAGTCAATTTCACAGGGGGATCTTGAACCCAAGTCTCAGTTCTGCTTCCTTTCTGGAATGCCACCCTGACACAGCTGTACCATTTAAAACTTCTTACCACTAGTCCATCCTCTATTCAGCTGCCAATGTAATTTTCCTAAAGCACAGGTCTGATTCTTTCATTGCCATGCTTGATTAACTCCAGTGCCTCTGCACCACCTCCAGGATAAAGTATCAAAGTCTCTTCATGCCATTCAATTTCCATCTTAACCTAGCCTCTTCTAACTACCTTTCCAGTCTTACACCTATGTACAACACCTCCCCACTTATGAAATCCTGTGATACTGGTCTCCTTTCCATTCCCTAAACAAGATATTACAAGTCTGTATTTGAAATAATTTTGGCTGTCTTTCATGCCTGAACTGCTCTCATTCCTTATCTCTGCTTAGTGGCCTCCGTGACATCATTCAAGTCTCAGTTAAAAATCATACTTTTTAGAAGAAGATTTTCTCATTCTCTCTTAAATCTAGATCCTTCCTTCTCTGTACTATCTACTATTTGTCCTGCTTATAACTTGCTCATTCACATTTATTGCATGATTTCTCCACTGTTAGTTTCTGAGCTCCTTGATGGCAGGTACTATCATTTGCCTTTCTTTGTATCCCTAGTATCAGCATAGCACCAGAAAGTCTTAGGTGTTTAATCAATGCTTACTGACTGACAGACATATGATAGATAAGCTTCCCATGCTTTAAAAATCAAAAGCACAGTTGAAGAAAAAAAAACTGTTCTGGCAATCCAAAGACACTTAAAGAAATGTCTTGCTTTGATGTGACTCTCACTATGGAGCCAGGGAGAAAGTGTGTGTCTTAACCTTTGAATCTATAAAGAACTATGATGAATCTGTGGAGAAAACAGTGACAAATAAATTAGGCAACTAATTTGTCAGAACTTTTTAAATTGTATTTCCCCCCAAGGGAACACTGAACTTATTTATTTTTTTTAGTTTTCAACAATCATTTCCACAGGATTTTGAGTTACAAATTTTTTTCCCCGTCTCTCTCCTAAACATCACTCTAAGATGGCAAGCATACTGAATACTCCCCCCAATCTGCCCTCTCTTATGTCTCCCATACCCTCTTATTTTCTTGTAGGGCAAGATGGATTTCTATACCCCATTCCCTGTATATCTTATTTCCTGGTTGCATGTAAAAAATAATTTTTAACATTTACTTTTAAAATTTTTTTCTTCCAAATTCCCTCCCTTCTTCCCTCCTCATCCGTACACACCGCAAAGACAAGCAATTCAATATAGGTTGTACATATGTAGTTACCCAAAATATTTCCATAGTAGTCATGTGGTGAAAGACTAAGTATATTTCCTTTCATTCTATCCCATTCACCATTTATTATATTTTCTCCTTTGACCCTGTCCCTTTTCAAAAATGTTTGCTTCTAACTATCCTCTCCCCTAATCTGCCCTCCCTTCCATCATTTCCCCTCTTATCCCATTACCCCCTGCTTTCCTTTAGGGTAAGATACCCAATTGAGTGTGTATGTTATTCCCTTCTTAAACCAAATCCAAAGAGAGTAAGTTTGACTCATTCCCATTCACCTATCTACTCTTTCCTTTCATTGTAACAGCTTTTTCTTGAGTATTTTCTATGAGAAAATTTACCCTATTATATCTCTCCCTTTCTCCTTCTTCAATATATTCCTCTCTCACCTCTGTATGTGTGTGTATTCCACTCAACTATCCTCATACTGAGAAAAGCTTTATAAGTTAGCAAATATCATCTCACCATGTAGAAATGTAAACATTTGAACTTTAATAAGTTACTTTTTAAAATTTTTTTAAAGCAATTGGGGTTAAGTCACTTGCTCAAGGTTACATGGCCAGTTATTTCTGGGTGTGGTGCTAAGTATCTGAGCCCAGATTTGATCCCCAGATCATCCTGACACTGGAGGAGGTGCTCACTGAGCCACCTGGCCGCCCCTAAGCAATTGGGGTTAAGTAACTTGCTCAAGGTTACATGGCCAGGTTTATCTGGGTGGGTGCTAAGTGTCTGAGCCCGGGATTCGAATTCCAGGTCATCCCGACACTGGAGCTAGTACTCTTACTTGCTGTGCTACCTGGCTGCCCCAATAAGTTACTTTTGAGTTATCTTTTCTGTTTACTTTGTCATGCTGCTCTTTGTTCTTGTATCTGAAAGTCAAATTTTCTGTTCAGTTCTGGTCTTTTCATCAAGAATGCTTGAAAGTCCTCTATTTTATTGAATTACCACATTTTACCTGAAGCATTTTACTCAGTTTTGCTGGGTAGGTGATTCTTGGTTTTAAACCTAGATCTTTAAGTTATTTAGTTTCCAATTAGTTTTTAGTATATCTTTCCATGGCTGTTTATTACATATACGTTTTATTGCATCATGATCTTAGAGTGATGCATTTAATATTTCTGCCTTTCTGCATTGAATTGTGAGGTTTTTATGCCCTAGTACATGGTCAATTTTTGTGTATGTGCTATGTACCACTGAGAAGAAGGTTTATTCCTCTTTATCCCCATTCAGTTTTCTCCAGAAGTCTGCCTTATCTCTATTGTCTAAGATTCTATTTATCTCCTTAACTTCTTTCTTGTATATTTTGAGGTTAGATTTATCAAGGTCAGAGAGGGGTAGATTGAAGCGCCCACTGGTATAGTTTTGCTATCTATTTCTTCCTCTAACTTCCTTAACTTCTCCTTTAGGAATCTGGATGCCATATTATTTGGTGCATAAATGTTTAGTAACAATATTGCTTCATTTTTTATGGTTCCTTTTAGCAGGATAATGTTTCCTTCCTTATCTCTTTTAATTAGATTTATTTTTGCTTTTGCTTTGTCTGAGATAAGAATTGTTACCTCTGCTTATTTTACTCTTGCTGAGTCATGATATATTTTACTCCAGACTTTTATCTTTACCTTTTGTGTATTCCCATTTCAGATGTGTTTCTTGTAAACAGTATATTGTAGGATTATGTTTTTTATCCATTATTCTATCTGCCTCTTTTTTGGGAGACTGCATCCCATTCATATTCATAGTTATGATTACTCTCTGTGTCTTTCCCTCCATCTCCCCCCCCCCAGTTTATGCTTTTATCCCCCCTTCTCCCTTCTCCTCCTTAAGAGTTTTCCTTTTGACCTCTGCTTCCCTCAGTATTCTCTCCTTATCGGCCCCCTCCCTTTGCCTACTCTCCTCCCTTACTACTTCTTCCCTCCCTTCTAACACCCCCCCCCTTTTGTAGTTCATCCCTCCTTCTACTGCCTGTAGGGTATGATAGATTTTTATACTTAACATAGTATGTTATTTCTTCCTCAAACTAAGACTGATGAGAATAGAACTCATGCAATGTTCTTCACCCTCCCCTCTTTTCCTCTATTATAAGTTTTATGTCTCTTCTCGATAGAGTCCTATCCTTAACTGATTATGTTTTTCCCTCCTTGTGCCAGAACCAATGAGGGAAAAGCTCATATAATGCTCATCTCCTTCCCTTCTTTCCCTCTACTATAATGTTTTTATGTGTCCTTTTGAGGCATAATTTACCCTTTTTTGCTTCATTATTTCCTCTTCTTCCATTGCAGTCCCTTTGCAGCCCTTAATAAGGTATTTTATCATCATTTTGTGTAATTTATGTCCATTCCCTCTATTTACCTTTATCCCTTTTAGATGTTGCTGTAAGTATAGAATTAACAACATTTACAAGTATCAGCTTCCCATATAAGAATATAAACAGTTTGCTCTTATTAAATAACAAGTTCTCTGTGTGTTTGCCTTATTTACCTTTCTAAATCACTCTTGAGTCTTGTAATTGGAGGTTGAAATAATCACTGAGCTTTGGATTTTTCATTAGGAAGGTCTGGAAGTCCTTTATAGCTTTGAATAGTAAGCTCCCTTCCTGGAAGATTATGCTCAGTTTCACTGGATAGGTGATCCTTTGTTGTAACCCCAGCTCTTTTGCCTTGTGAACAGTTCCTCTGATCTTTCAATATAGAAGCTGCCAGATCCTGTGAGATCCTCACTGTGGTTCTGTGATATTTGAATTGTTTTGTTCTGGCTGCTTGTATTATTTTTTTTTTTATTTACCTGATAGTTGTGGAATTTGGCCACAACATTTCACAGACTTTTCAATTTGGAATCTTTTTCAGGAAATATCTGGTGACTTCTCTTGATTTCTATTTTAGTCTCTGGTTCTAGGATCTCAGAACAATTTTCCTTGATGAGCTCTTGGAAAATGTTATCCAGTCTCATTTTTTATCATGATTTTCTGATAAACCAATAATTCTCAGATTATCTCTCCTGGATCTGTTTTCCAGGTCAGTTATTTTTTCATTCAGATATTTTACCTCTTTTTCTAATTTTTCATTCTTGATGTTTTGCTTGACTGATTCTTGGTGCCTCATGGAATCATTAGCTTCAATTTGGTTGATTGTAATTTTAGTGAATTATTTTCCTCATTTAGTTTTGGAAGCTCATTTTCCATATGTTCAGATATAAATTTTAGTCCACTTTTTCTTTTTAAAGAGCTATTTTCTTCATTGTAATGTTTTTTTTTTCCTAAATTCACGATTTTTGTTTTTAAAGAATTATTCATTTTATCCTCTATTTCTCTAATTTGGTTTTCAAAGTGCTTTTCCAGCTCATACAATAATGCTCTCTATGCTTGAGACCAGTTAATATTCCCTGTTGAGGCTTCAGCTATAGGTGTAGAGTCAACATTGTCTCCTTTTGAACTTGGTTCCTCCCCATTCACAGTGAAAGGATATTAGAGTCCTTGCCTGCTCAGTCTTTTGTTTACCAATTTTGAGGCAGGGCCTTAGCCATGTACTTCCTCTAGGGTTTCCTACCCTTTATTGTTTATAATTTTGTTCTGGAGCAATAATTACTGTGTTTTCATGGTCAGAAGGGGGCATTGGAACAGCCAGAATTCACTCAGCCCTCCTGGTCCCTGCAAGTTCAGATAAGGGATTTTTACATTTGTAGGCTGTGGGTTTATAGTCACAGGAGTAGCTGCTATCAATGCCACAAGCCCTGCATTCATCTCTCACCCAGTCCAAAGCTCCCAGTCCTGCAGTGATAGGCCTGGGATTGGCCCTTGTAGTTGGTGGATCAACTTTGACCAGGCATTGTCCAGGCTGCTGAACACCGCATCATCCATGCCTCTGCCTGTTGTGTCATCCAAGCCTCTCTGCGAATCAATGATGAAAATATTTGAAATAGGACAGAAAAACCAAGATCTTTGTATAATTGCCATGGAAGACCAAGTTGATAGTAGAAGTAGTGCCATAATCACACTTTAACAAGGCACAGAAGGTGAAGAGTCAAAGACCATAGAATGTACAGAAACAAACAGTGATTGGTGGGGGTAGATGTATGCATATAGAATAGAAACAGGGGGTGGACATGATGAAGGAAGGCAAAGAGTAGTGAGGAAGAGCATGGGTAGAAGCAAAGAATATCACTCATATAATAACATTAGACATTGTGTATCCTTAGGGGATTGAAGAGCATGGGAGGGCAGGGCTCAGGAGTTTGGGGTTTCATTTTTATAGGGTTGTTTGTGGGAATGGACTGAATCGTATTTGTGCCAACTTGGGGATAGTTCATGAACACTTCCAAATTATTTTTTAATTGAAGTAAAATTTCAAAGTTAACATGTTCATATTATCTCGAAATTATTAACACCTCTGTTGATCTGCTAATCTTCAGTATGGATGTCTGGAACTTATCTGAGATTATGTATCATAGAATCAAAAGGCCCCAACAACAAAGTTTAAATGACTTCTCCCAATTCAGTACACATTACCAGATTGTGATTTCTGGTTAATATATGATATGATTTGTAAATGATATTCTTTTGATTTTTGAGATGGTTTGTATATGACTTCCATTTTTCCCTTTAATATCTTACCTTTTGCTCTTACAATTTTATATGGTTTGCTTTAATTTTACTAACTATACTGATTAGATGGCAGTAAGGTAACAAGATGATTGGGGGATCAGAACAAGATATAATTTTAATACAGCTAGAAAACACAGTACATCTGAGAAAGACTATCCTGTTATGACTGAAGAGATGTAAGACAAAATAGATTAATCTAGTTTATTTCCTGAGAGACTGAATTTAACTCTTATTTTGAAGAGGAATATGAAGGAGATCCTTAAAAGATTCTAACCTCAAGACTTTATCATTAAATTAGTTCAATTGAATGGTGAAATTTTTTTTTTCTGAAAATGTAGAGGAGTCCATCACCTACTGACATTAGGTAGCTTGAGGGGATTATGACTGAACATTCTCATACTTAAAATATTATTAATAGTCATATGTCTTTGCTTTTTAATTTTTTTTGATTCCTTGCATTTGTTATGGCATTGTACATTAATAACTGTTTTTGGCATTTGAGATTCCCCCAGCTTGTTCAATAAATTATATTTAATGAACAGAGGTTGGATTTTGTGACACTTGATTAATGAGAAAAAAAGAGGTTACAATAGTATTAATTAACGAGATAAGTAACATGCCCCTTAACTGCTTTAGAGTTCTGTATAATAACATTAAACAAAACTAGTTCAGTGATACACTGAGGGATCACATACAAGTGACTAATAAGTGACAAGGCTACAAGGGACCTATCTTCTCTCTCTCTCTCTCTCTCTCTCTCTCTCTCTCTCTCTCTCTCTCTCTCTCTCTCTCTCTGTCTGTCTCTCTCTCTCTCTGTCT
>NW_027186315.1:9999463-10000461 GCF_028583685.1 Petaurus breviceps papuanus
CTCTCTCTCTCTCTCTCTCTCTCTCTCTCTCTCTCTCTCCTTTGCAAACACACACACAGTTTATTTTATTAAATGTGACAGAAACTTCTTAACAAATATCCAAACACACCACTCTACACACCATGCACTACTAGAAAAGAGATTATCATATGCCAACAGAAATGATGCATCTCTTAGCTTTAAGAGTATGTATGGGACTATCATGGACCACTGTGTAAAGAGCATCTTGTCCTGAATATTAACATATTATTTATATCGCTGTATTTATTATACATGTTGCTCTGCTTCCTTCACTTTTTATTCACTTTAAGTGATTCTTGCCATGTCTCAAAGATTATTTAATATTCATCATTCCTTACAGCACAACGACATTCCAATACAATCATAATTTGTTCAGTCCCTCTGCAACAGTTGAGTAAATGTTTGTTTTCAGTTTTTTGTTATTGCCAATGATGGCATTCTCATTCCATCAATCCTTCAACCAACAAGCATTTATGAAGGTAGATCCTGTTATGTGGCAGTGACTATGTAGCCACATAGGAAGACAAATACAAAATCAAAACTGTTCTTCCTGCCAATAAGCATGCATTCTGCTATAAAAGTTTCTATTTACAATTCTCTTCTTCACTAAATAATTTATGGAAGGGGGAAGGAGACAGTGGTAAAATGGATATCATAGGTCAAAGAATATGAAAATTATTTTGAGTTTTCTTACAAAATTTAAAATCTCTTTTCATGTTTTTTAAACAACATAACTTTATCATCAGTGAATTATACTGAATTATACTGCCTGCCTTACACACTTCCTCTAATATTATTTTCTCCTTATTGTTTCCAAGCTTTACAAATAATGAATGCAAGGGAATATCTTGATCTTATTAGAATTCACATTTTTTCTCTGATAAATAATGATATTAAAACTGCCAGATGGTCACAGTTTGATTGGATTCTTCTTCTAAAGATGATTTGTTCATATTATTTCTTATCTATATATTGGA